>NC_056071.1:48553527-48856557 GCF_016772045.2 Ovis aries | reverse complement strand
GGTTCAGAGAAAAAGAACTTTCCTTTCCTTCTTATTTTTACACTATCCAGGGTGCCTTCTTGACCTGACTTGGCTTATACTTCTGAACAAATCACTGTGGCCAGAAGGATGGAATGTTCTAATCAGCCACTCATGGTTTACTTGTTTATCCCTGATGCTGGAGAATAGCTGTGTGTCAAATCAGAGGAAAAGGTGGTTTTCCTAAACAAAGTAGGATGTTGTTATCCAAAGAACAGAAATAGACACACTGAGTCAGCAAAACAGATATGCAGTACATTTGTGTGCATAGCCAATATCCTCTACTCCTGCTAGCATGCTCTGTAGTTTGCCTTGCTACCTAAAGGCAAAAGAAGGCAAGTAAAATACGTTTATTATTTTTACCTAAGCATCCATCAAAGTGGCTAGAGTATAAATCTACAAATTAAAATGAAATGCTTGCTGGATAAGTGAATAATTAGGTTAATTAACTGTACCACTTTTCCAACTGGTATTTCCTCTTAAAACTTAATAACAGTACTATAATAATCAGGCTAATTGTTTTAATATTCTAAATTAGTATAGTTATTATAATCAATGTACTGAAATAATGAAGTGTTATAAATCTTACATAAGTTCATGCCTATATGTTCTTAGGATCTCCCCTGGTGGTTCAGATGGTAAAGAGTCTTTCTGCAGTGTGGGAGATCCAGGTTTGATCCCTGGATTGGGAAGATCCCCAGGAGAAGGGAATGGCTACCCACTCCAGTATTCTTGCCTGGAGAATTCCATGGATACAGGAGCCTGGTGGGCTTCAGTTCGTGGGGTCTCAGAGTCAGACACGATTGAGAGACTAACACTTTCACTTTCATATGTCCTTAGCATGTTCTTGACTCATAGTAAGCCCTCAATAAATGTTAGGGCTTACTATTACCTATTGTCAACCAAATTAGGTTGCATTGAGAGACCTCTGGAACACTACAAATTCATATAGAGTTAAAGTTGTATAAGTCCATGTTAGTAGGGTGATAATTGCTCAGTACTAAAATAAATGCTTTGAAATGAGCAGAGTTTTGTTTCTGCTTCTAATGAAATTATGTTTTAGTATTGTTTTCAGGGCATCTCTCCAGAGGAAATAGCGTGATGTTTTGCTCTAAATCCATGCAGGATAAATGATCTGGAGTTACTAGAATATGGTTTTATGCACAAACAACTAGACAGGCATTCTATTACAGATGATTAGTCAACCGTGAATACAGCACCCAGCAGATGGACAGCTCCAAAGGACCACATGAATTATGTGCATTACAGCTGCGGCTCTGGTAAAAGCAAAAAAGCTCTTGATGAACAGCTGCAGTTTTCTTCAGCTTCTAAACGAGGGATATCAGTTAAGATTTTTATTGCTGTAGAACATGACATAGGAAGAACCGATTATCTTGAATAAAGGTTGTATTAAAAGAGGTTTTATAGTTTGCTATGTTAATTTTACATTTAAAGGATTTTCCATATTTACATTTTGAGCACATTTCCTGTTTTTATCTGATGTGTATTTCATGTGCCTATAAAAAAATGAATAATGGTAAAATTGCTCCGGCTATTAGCTAATGATGGGAGAATGTGCTTTATGCAGGTCTTTAAAAATACAATAATTTAAATGCTGAAATATTGAGATGGTAAATGTTCAACTCGTTATATTCAGGCATTGAATAAAGCCAACTTGCATATTTATTCTTGATTGCAGATACTTCTTAATTCAAAGATAATTTCAAGGATCATTGTCAAGATTTTTCTAGGTCAGTAATAAAGCCTCCAATTTCTCTTGTTACATTTTAATATTTAATTAAGTAAGAACAGAAGAATATACAATTTCATATTAGAATTATTTTGAAAACCCATAGTTCCATGCTTAACCATATACGTTGAGCTAATATTAATATGCCTATTTTGAGAAGATAATAATATTTTCAGTGAGCACAACTTTACTGCACATGACACACACTGACTTTATTTTTATATGTGGAGTTATGTTATTCCATGCATTTCCTAAAAAGGTATTTTTTATGGATGCTTGCTTTATTTTTCTGTAGATCCACACATATATGCAAAGCTTTTAACAAGTCTATTCTCTTTTGTAAAACTTAGTTATGTTCATAATGTTTAATGAAGAACAGCCTTCCTTATTTCATATAATTTTAAAGTCTGTCATAAGAAATACCACCTACATATTTAAGTATATGAAGATAAAAATCATTTATTTGATGGGACGAATAGAATAAAAAGCCTCCCTCTGAATATAGTCTACTAAAACCTTATTGATTTGTGCTATAGTAAATCTCAAAAATAATAGGAAAATGCTTCAAAATTTTAACTTACAAGATGCAAAATGGTGTCATTTAAATATATTTAACTTTTTAGTCATATTTTAAAACCCTCTTGTCTTTATTCTCAGTGAAATTTTGTGAAACTAAAATATAAATGTATATATTGCTTCATAGATATGCTTCATATGTGTTATTTACCTAAATATTGAATATATGTGTATATGTATATGTCAAACACTGACACTTTCTTACGATCTTACATGTTGGATGTACACAGATAGAAAAGGATATTCGATACCGCTGCTGCTGCTAAGTCGCTTCAGTCGTGTCCAACTCTGTGTGACCCCATAGACGGCAGCCCACCAGGCTCCGCCGTCCCTGGGATTCTTCAGGCAAGAACACTGGAGTGGGTTGCCATTTCCTTCTCCCAATGCATGAAAGTGAAAGTGAAAGTGAAGTCACTGAGTAGTGTCCAACTCTCAGCAACCCCATGGACTGCAGCCTACCAGGCTCCTCCGTCCATGGGATTTTCCAGGCAAGAGTACTGGAGTGGGGTGCCATTGCCTTCTCTGTCGATACTACCTCAAGGAATTAATTATTCAAACAAGAAAACAGTTTGTCAATAATATAAAGCACAGAATTAAACCAGAATGAAAACTATTCTACACAGTGTATGACTAATATACAGGGGTACAGAAACAGGGGTGATTAATACTGCCTAGGAATGCCAAGAGGGCTACTTGATCAGTGTGCAACTCTTTCTCTGGAAATCATCCTCATACCTCACAGAATATACTAACTCTGCTTCATTTCTACCAGCACTGCGCTCTGAGTATAGCCGTACGATTTCACTTACTGTTCTATATTTGTAAGTTCTTTTTTACATGTACATTTCTTCAACTTGATTATGATCTTTTGGCTCCAAGAAACAATTTTTAGCTATTATTATATTCTCAGGGGATAACACCATGCCTGAAATGTATAAATTGCTCCATATTTTCAAAGTATTTAATTAACATAAAATGCATCAGTTCAGTTCAGTTCGGTTGCTCAGTTGTGTCTGACTCTTTGCGACCCCATGAGTTGCAACACGTCAGGCCTCCCTGGCCTGGAAAATCCCATGGACAGAGGAACCTGGTAGGCTGCAGTCCATGGGGTTGCTACTAGTCGGACATGACTGAGTGACTTCACTTTCACTTTTCACTTTCCTGCATTGGAGAAGGAAATGGCAACCCACTCTAGTGTTCTTGCCTGGAGAATCCCAGGGACGGGGGAACCTGGTGGGCTGCCGTCCATGGGGTCGCACAGAGTTAGACACGACTGAAGCGACTTAGCAGCAGCAGCAGGCCTCCCTGACCATCACCAACTCCCGGAGTTCACTCAGACTCACGTCCATTGAGTCAGTAATGCCATCCAGCCGTTTCATCCTCTGTCGTCTCCTTCTCCTCCTGCCCCCCATCCCTCCCAGCATCAGGGTCTTTTCCAATGAGTCAACTCTTCACATGAGGTGGCCAAAGTATTAGAGTTTCAGCTTTAGTATCAGTCCTTCCAATGAACACCCAGGACAGATCTTTAGGATGGACTGGTTGGACCTCCTTGCAGTCCAAGGGACTCTCAAGTGTCTTTTCCAACACCACAGTGCATGTATATGTACAAATTTTAGACTATAAACTTCCTTTTTTTAATCTTTCAGAGTTGTGATCTCATTCAACTAAAGGGAAGAATCAAAGTTAACCAAAGAGTAACTTTCCAAAATGTAGAAATATCATTATGCTTGTGTAAAGAGTTGATATTTTAAGTATGCTTTACATTTAATTTCAAATGAATATTTTACATACTTATGACTAAATATATATGAATAAACAATTAGTAGAAATAATTGCTATTGTAGGTTATTGTTTTTATGCTTTTAAAATACATTTTAGGATATCTAGTACGTTGTATTTACATTTTTTGATGTTTTATAAATATTTAAAATTGTAGTTTCAAGCAATATTTATACTACTTTAACCTACTACTGTTATGAAACTCTTTTTACTCATATTAGGTATTGTTTTAATTCATTAAGTAATATTTAAAATATTCTCTTTTTACATATTAAGTTTTACATTTAGTCTGTATCTCTGTATTTATACATATCTATATTGGTTTATTGATGTTGATCAGTGAATGAACTGAGTGTACCACCCCAGTAGTGTTGTTATATAAATCTATTTAAATTTACAATTACACAAAAATTTATTTTGTAGCCCCATTCCAAGTGTTCACTAGCTATATGTGGTCAGTGATTATCCCTTTGGACAGTACAGATAAAGAACATTTTCATTCATCATATAAGTTCTATTAGTCAATGATGATGTGGAGAAGAATTTAGTGTTAGAATATCTATTCAGATCTAGTTGAGATATTGTATTACTTAAAGTAGATACTTGTTACAGACTAACTATATATCCCCAAAATTCACATGTTCAAGCCCTAACCCCCAATATTTGGAGACGGGGACTTTGGGACGTAATTAGGGTTAGGTGAGTTTATGAGACTGAGGCCTTCATGATGGAGTTAGTGCTCTTATAAGACGAGATACCAGAGTCTCCAAAACACTGCAGATGGTGACTGCAGCCACAAAATTAAAAAATGCTTGCTCTTTGGAAGAAAAGCTATGACAAATCTAGACAGTGTACTGAAACTGAGACATAACTTTGCCAACAAAGGTCCATCTAGTCAAAGCTATGGTTTTTCCAGTAGTCAGGTATGGATGTGAGAGTTGGACCATAAAGAAAGCTGAGTGCCAAAGAACTGATATTTTTAAACTGTGGTGGTGGAGAAGACTCTTGAGATTCCCTTGGACTGCAGGGAGATCAAACCAGTCAATCCTAAAGGAAATCCAACCTGAATATTCATTGGAAGGACTGATGCTGAAGCTCCAATGCTCTGGCCACTAGATGCAAAGAGCCGACTCACTGGAAAAGATCCTGATGCTGGGAAATATTGAAGGCAGGAGTAGAAGGGGATGACAGAGGATGAGATGATTGGATGGCACTGCTAACTCAATGGGTATGAGTTTGAGCAAACTCCAGGAGTTGGTGATGGACAGGGAAGCCTGGAGTGCTGCAGTCCATGGGGTCACAAAGAGTTGGGCATGACCGAGCAACGGAACAACAACAAGAAAACTTGTTCTCTTTCTCTATCATGTGAAGACACTGTGGAAAAGTGGCTATCTGCAAGCCAGGAAGAAAGCCCTCGCCACAACCTGACCTTGTTGACACTCTGATCTTGGACTTCCAGGTTCCAAAACTGTGAGAAAACAAATGCCTGTTGTTGAAGTTGCCCAGTCTATGACATTCTGTTTTAGTTCTGGCTGCCATAATGACTAATATAGTACTGAGCAGTACATATGAAAGTACATATGAAGGTCGATCAGGTGTGTCTGTCTCTTAGTGACCCCATGGACTGAAGCCCACCAGGTTCCTCTGCCCATGGAATTTTCCAGGCAGGAATACTAGAGTGGGTAGCCATTCCCATACAGTAAAGAAATTTCTCATGTTAGAAGACAGAGAGGATTTCCAAAGGCTATTTCTAAAACTTAGCTTAAAATATATCAAATATGGAGGGAATTGCAAGTGTGTGTGTATTTGTGTGTTTGTATGTATTTGTGTGTATGATTCTACAAATAATGGATTTAAAAAATAAATGTACTTCTTTCATTTGAGCATGTGAAATCAGGAAGATGCTTTCTACGAAGCTCATTCACTTATGGAAATAATGAAATCTCCTAAGTTACAAGACATTTTGATCTTTCCCTTCATTAATTAACTTGTCAACTCTAGGGAGCATAAATAGTGAGAGGTTGTCCTGGTAACAGTAACAAATATAAGCCAGCCTTTCAAAATGTCAAAATGTTTTCGACCAACCTAACATCAACCGCCATTTTGAGAACATGTTAGTCAATTATTGTTTTGGTACAACAAATTTGCCAACTAATACTATTTAATCAAATATTTTCCTTTCTCAGGGATGAATCTTATATATTCATTAAATTTTAAAGCATGCCTTTAGGATCAAAATATGAACATATATTTTGTTTTGTTTGAACATTCCTCAAAAAAGAATATATTATGTTTAATAAAATGCTATGAAGAATATAAAGAAAAATAAAGACATGCAAATATTATGATATATGAAAAGTTAATATCTTATATAGAAGTAACATTGTAAAAAAAAAATTCACTTTCCTGGTGGCTCAGACAGTAAAGAATTTGCCTGCAAAGGAGGAGAACAGGGGTTGATACTTGGGTCAGGAAGATCCCCTGGAGAAAAGAATGGCTACCCACTCCAGTATTCTTGCCTGGTAAATCCTATGGACAGAGGATCCCGGTGAGCTTTATGGGCTACACGGGCAAATGAAAACTGAATCACTGATTGAAAAAATATCTAATAAAAGCTGAGAATATTTCTCAGAATATAAAGAAAAATCAAAGAGTGGTAAAGATGTTATGAGGATAAAGACAGCTTACTTTAGAAAAAGTATTCAAGTTGAAAACTTTTCCCAAAGAAAGAATAGAATAATTTAAGCAAACTTGCTAAACAAAGAAAAAATGGAAGAAAATCTTTCTGCACTTGAAATTATGATTTCACTGCTAAATAACAATATCTGACAACTAACCTCAAAAAGTATACTTACAACCCAAATGTAGAATCATAACAGCTTCAGAGTTTGCATCTACACCATCAAATTCCAGAAGATATTCAAGCAGTATCGTCAATATCATTGAACAATGTTTAGAGTGGAAAGCGTAGTGTCCCAAGGATTCTATACCTATTAAGAAAGAAAGTTTTGTCTCTGTGAGCAAAGGAAAAACAATTATATACAAGATCTTAGAAAACTACACTAAGTATTTCTCCCCAAATAAACAAGTAAATATTTAATAATGTTCTCTATTAAACACATTAATCAAATCAAAATTAAGTTTGTAAACACATGTGTCTGAGCAGATAGAGTAGAGGATGAGAGCCTTTGTGCGGTTCTTTGTGGTTGGCAGCAGCCGACCATAGGGGTAAGGTCTGTGCATATTACAG
Source organism: Ovis aries (assembly GCF_016772045.2). Taxonomy (NCBI): domain Eukaryota; kingdom Metazoa; phylum Chordata; class Mammalia; order Artiodactyla; family Bovidae; genus Ovis; species Ovis aries. Next base: position 48,849,184 of record NC_056071.1, on the reverse strand, counting down.
CTAAAAGGGTTTCTGTTGACACTATCGAATGAACTGGAGGAGAAAACTAAGGCTTCTGTGGCTTGCCAGTATTCTGCTGTGGATGTGTCAGTCATGTCCGACTCTATGTGACCCTGTGAACTCTAACCCATCAGGCTCTTCTGTCCATGGGATTCTCCAGGCTAATGTCTCTTGGGTCCTTTTAATAAAGTTGTATCCATGAAGAATGTGTACACATATTGCACAGACACAATATTTGGTAACTGGATTCTAACTCAACCCAACTACTATCTGCTGCTATGTTGTTCCTCTGATTTAAAAATTAGACTGTGGGACCATATTGATGATATTCTGATAAAGACTTTTATATTGAACATAAACTTCCTGCTGCTAAGTCACTTCAGCTGTGTCCGACTCTGTTTGACCCCATAGACAGCAGACCACCAGGCTCCCCCGTCCCTAGGATTCTCCAGGCAAGAACACTGGAGTGGGTTGCCATGTCCTTCTCCAATGCAGGAAAGTGAAAAGTGAAAGGGAAGTCACTCAGTTGTGTTCGACTCCTGGTGACCCCATGGACTGCAGCCCACCAGGTTCCTCCATCCATGGGATTTTCCAGGCAAGAGTACTGGAGTGGGGTGCCATTGCCTTCTCCAACGCATGAAAGTGAAAAGTGAAAGTGAAGTCGCTCAGTCGTGCCCGACTCTTAGCGACCCCATGGACTGCAGCCTACCAGGTTCCTCCATCCATGGGATTTTCCAGGCAAGAACACTGGAGTGGGTTGCCATGTCCTTCTCCAATGCAGGAAAGTGAAAAGTGAAAGGGAAGTCACTCAGTTGTGTTCGACTCCTGGTGACCCCATGGACTGCAGCCCACCAGGTTCCTCCATCCATGGGATTTTCCAGGCAAGAGTACTGGAGTGGGGTGCCGTTGCCTTCTCCGATAAACTTCCTGATTTCTTGGTTATTACCTATGAGAGATTATTTCAGCCAGCATAGCAGTGGGCTATATTAATGACCAATATCATAATTAGAGGAATTTTAATGCTGACCAGAAGCACACATGCATCTGTTTATATTAATGCCGTGATAAAGTCATGGATCTGGCTTTTTCCACACCAATCACCAGTCTGAAGAATGGTCACTGTAAATGGGTATCCAATAGAGTGCCAAGATCCTATAGAGAAGGGACAGTTTATCTTCCACTTACGGGATGCTACTGACCAACTGGCGCTAGTGGTAAAGAACCTGCCTGCCAATGCTGGAGATGCAAGAGTTGCGTGTTTGATCTCTGGGTGGTGAAAATCCCCTGGAGAAGGAAATGACAACCGCTCAGATATTCCTGCCTGGGAAATCCTATGGACAGAGACGCCTGGCAGGTTACAGTCCATGGGGCTGCGAAGTCAGACACGACAGCACACACACACACATTGACCAACTCAGTCTTAAATGTATTGGTTCTGTTCCTTGATCTGATGCTGGATGATAGGGACATCTTTAATAGCTTTACAATTTATCCAATAATTAAAGCTTTAGCAATAAACTAAACACCTATGGCCTATAGTTTTTCTTTTCTATCCAAAATGAAAACTAGTTATATACGATATAGATATACAGGGCTTCCCCAGTGGTGCAAAAATAAAGAATCTACCTGCCATACAGGAAACACATGAGACATGGGTTTGACCCCTGGGTCAGGAAGATGCTCTGGAGGAGGAAATGGCAAACCCATTCCAGTATCCTTGCCTGGGAAATCCCATGGACAAAGGAGCCTGATGGGCTAAAGTCCACTGGGTCCCAAAGAATCAGATGTGACTGAACACACATGAGACAGCAAAATGTATCAATTATATTGGACTGATCCAAATTGACTTAACAAAGTATTTCGATGTTAATGTAACTTCCTTGCAATAGTAGAACAGCAAGAAATGAATATTCAGTTTATATTGTGTATGAAAACAGGGACACATAACAAGAAAATACAAATGGCTTGTCCCTTTTTAACACAAAGTTTAATTTGCTACATAAAGATGATAACACATTTTTCTGTCTCTAAAAAAAAAAAAAAAATTAAAGCCACATCTTTGGTCCAGTTAGTAAAATGATCACTTCAAAATGTGAAAAAAACAGATGATTCTGATACAAGGAAAAATACTGTTATTGGAATTATGACTCTGTGGGCAGTTACTACCAATACCAAGCAACTGTTTGTTGTTTCTTGGAAGATGATTACTTGTTGCTAATTTTGAGAAAAAAAGTCACAATATGACATTCAGAGGCATCTGACTTTACTTTCTGTCAACAAGCTGCAAAAATAAAGAAGCCTTGCTTTGGGAGACTCATGTGTCTGAGAACATATCTTCTTGGTACTTCTGAAAATGATATTCTTTGCTATTGGAATCTGCCCAGTTGTGCCTTGGAATATAGTGCAAGATTAAATGTTAGAATTGAGGAAACTTGATCCTAATTCACAGAATGTTGCTATAATATCTCGATCTTCAAAAAATTAAAATTTGTTTGAACTGACACCCAGTGAGCTCAGGCCATGTTGTATTCAAAAGGATATCTCCAAAGAGGAGGTTTACTGGTGGGTGTTTTATCTTGGGGATATTTCTGAGTCCTACACATCGCAAGTTTGCCAAAGAAGAGATCAGAGTTTTATTTACAGTTTTGCCTATAAAACTCAGAGTTTATCGATATTCAGATGAAAGTCTCCAGCAGAAAATTTGGGCTGAATGTTCAAAGAGACAAAATTCACTTCAAAAAAAAAATAAATGGTAATAGCAGAAGAAAGTTTTCCAACAACACCGTTTCATTTCATGTATAAAGCTCAGGCACTATCACAATGAAAGATAAATAAAAAAGCTTTGAGTTATCATTAAGAGTAATCATCACTATCATTAAGAGAAAACCTACATCCATTAGTGAGTTTCATTCTATTCAAGACCAGGAACTCCCTTCTGCTTTTCTGTGATCCGTGTTTATAAATTAATTGTCCCAAAAGATAAAAGTGATGACACAAATAAAGAAAGTTATTTAATTTGATACAATATGATGTAGATTTTGGAGAAGAAACTGAGAACAAGCTGTGTAAAAGTGAAAAAAAATGAGGGGATGAAGGAAAGTAGATAACATCTAGAAATTTTAAGTTTTCAGAATGAAGAGAGAAAATCAAATTTTCAGTTCAGTTCAGTTCATTCGCTCAGTCATGTCCGATTCTTTGTGATCCCATGGTCTGCAGCACGCCAGGTTTTGCTGTTAATCACCAACTCCTGGAGCTGGTTCAAACTCGTGCCCACTGAGTCAGTGATGCCATCCAACCATCTCATCCTCTGTCGTCCCCTTCTCTTCCCATCCTCAGTCTTTCCCAGCATCAGGATTTTTTCCAATGAGTCAAGTCTGCACATTAGGTAGCCAAATATTGTAGTTTCAACTTCAGCATCAGTCCTTCCAATATTCAGGACTGATTTCCTTTAGAATAGACTGGTTTGATCTCCTTACAGTCCAAGGGACTCACAAGAGTCTTCTCCAACATCACAGCTCAAAAGCATCAATTCTTTGGCACTCAGCTTTCTTTATGGTCCAACTCTCACATCCATACAAGACCACTGGAAAAATCATAGCTTTGACTATATGGACCTTTGTTGGCAAAGTAATGTCTCTGCTTTTTAATATGCTGTCTAGGTTAGTTATAACTTTTCTTCCAAGGAGGAAGCATCTTTTAATTTCATGGCTGCAGTCACCATCTGCAGTGATTTTGGAGCCCCCAAAATAAAGTCTGTCACTGTTTCCATTGTTTCCCTATTTGCCATGAAGTGATGGGACCAGATGCCATGATCTTAGTTTTTTGAATGTTGACCTTTAAGCCAGCTTTTTCACTGTCCTCTTTCACTTTCATTAACAGACTCTAGTTCTTCTTTGCTTTCTGCCATAAAGGTCACTGGTGTCATCTGCATATCTGAGGTTATTGATATTTTTCCTGGCAATCTTGTTTCCAGCTTGTGATTCATCCAGCCCAGCATTTCATATGATGTACTCTGCATTTCAATTAAATAAACAGGGTGACAATATACAGCTTTGAAGTACTCCTTTCCCAATTTGGAACCAGTTTGTTGTTCCATATCTGGTTCTAACTGTTGCTTCTTGACCTGCATACAGATTTCCCAGGAGGCAGTTAAGGTTGACTGGTATTCTCATCTGTTTGAGAATTGTCCACAGTTTATTGTGATCCTCATAGTCAAAGGTTTGGTGCAATTAATAAAGCAGAAGTAGATGTTTTATGGAACTCTTCTGCTTTTTCAATGATCCAACAAATGCTGGCGATTTGATCTCTCATTACTCTGTCTTTTGCAAATGCAGCTGAACATCTGGAAGTTCTCGGTTCATGTGCTGTTGAAGCCTCACTTGGAGGACTTTGAGCATTATTTTGCTAGCGTGTGAGATGAGTGCAATTTTGCAGTACTTTGAACATTCTTTAGCATTGCATTTCTTTGGGATTGAAATGAAACCTGACCTTTTCCAGTCTTGTAGTCATTGCTGAGTTTTCCAAATTTGCTGGCATATTGAATGCAGCCCTTTCACAGCATCATGTTTTAGGACTTGAAATAGCTCACCTGGCAATCATGACCTCCACTAGCTTTGTTCGTAGTGAGGCTTCCAAGGGGCCCACTTGACTTCACACTCCCGGATATCTGGCTCTAGGTAAGTGATCACACCATCGTGGTTATCTGGGTCATCAAGGCTTTTTTTTTTTTTTTGTATAGTTCTTCTGCGTATTCTTGCCACCTCTTCTTAATACCTTCTGCTTCTGTTAGGTCCATACCATTTCTGTCCTTTATTGTGCTCATCTTTGCATGAAATGTTCCCTTGGTATCTTGAATAGCTCTCTAGTCTTTCAGATCTATTGTTTTCCTCTATTTCTTTGCATTGTTCACTTAAGGAAGGCTATCTTATCTCTCCTTGCTATTCTTTGGGACTCCACATTCAAATGGGCATATCTTTCCTTTTGTCCCTTGCCTTTCACTCCTTTTCTTTTCTCAGCTATTTGTAAGGCCTCCTCAGACAACTGTTTTGACTTTGTGCATTTCTTTTTCTCAGGCATGGTCTTGATCACTGCCTCCTGTACAATGTCATGGCCCTCTGTCCATAGTTGTTCAGGCACTCTGCCTATCGGATCGAATCCTTTGAATCTGTTTGTCACTTCCACTGTATAATCATAAGGGATTTGCTTTAGGTCATACCTGAGTGGTCCAGTGGTTTCCCCTACTGTCTTCAATTTAAGTCTGAATTTGGCAATAAGGAGTTCATGGTCTGAAGCCATAGTCAGCTCCCAGTCCTGTTTTTGCTGACTGTATACAGTTTCTCCATCTTCAGATGCAAAGAATATGATCAATCTGATTTTGGTGTTGACCATCTGGTGATGTCCATGTGTCAAGCAGTCTACTTTGTTGTTGGAACAGGGCATTTGCTATGACCAGTGCATTCTCTTGGTAAAATTGTTAGCCTTTGCCCTACTTCATTTTGTATTCCAAGCCCAAATTTACCTGTTACTTCAGGTATCTCTTGACGTCCTACTTTTGCATTTCAGTCCGCTATGATGAAAAGGACACCTTTTATTTTGGTATTAATTCTAGAAGATCTTGTAGGTGTTCTAGAACCATTTTAATTTTTAAAATTTTAATTTTTCTGTTTAAGAAAGAAAGAAAGTGAAAGTCACTCAGTCATGTTCAACTCTTTGTGACCCTATGGACAGTTCATGGAATTCTCTAGGCCAGAATACTGGAGTGGGTAGCCTTTCCCTTCTCCAGGGTATCTTCACAACCCAGGGATCTAACCCAGGTTTCCCGCATTGCAGGAAGATTCTTTACAGTTGAGCCATGAGGGAAGCCCAAGAATACTGGAGTAGGTAGCCTATCCCTTCTCCAGCGGATCTTCCCGACCTAGAAATCAAACCAGTGTCTCCTGCATTGCAGGTGGATTCTTTCCCAACTGAGTTATCAGGGAAGTCCCTTATGCCCCTAAACTAACATTTTATATGTTACTGCTACTTTAAAATAAACTGTTACAGATGAAAAAGTAAAGATAGGAACTAGAGGATGAGAAAGTAAGTTGGATATGGGGTGGAATGAATATTGTTGTTTAGTATCTAAGTTTTGTCTCACTCTTTTACAACCCCACAGACTGTAGCATGCCAGGATCCTTGGTCCATGGGATTTCCCAAGCAAGAAACTGGAGTGGGTTGCTATTTTCTTCTTCAGGGTATCTTTCCACCTCAGGGATTGAGTTCAAGTTTCCTGTATTGGCAGGCAGATTCTTTACCACTGAGCCACCAGGGAAGATTGTTCTTGACTTGGAAGAACATTTGTTAAGTTTTATAATACTCATAATCTTAAATTATTTAAAAATGCAAGGAGTCATTGCTGTATCCAAATTTCTTTCCAAAATGCTGTATCCACATAGCTTTGTTAATACATCAGTAGGGAATGCATGTAAGAATTAAAGATTTTAAAATTTAAAAAAAAAATAATAATAATCTATTCCACTAGAGCTAGTTTTATTTACTCTATCCTTTTCTAATCCATAGCGACAGTATAAAAATGGCTTTGCATCTTTACATCTTTTCATTCATAGCATCAGCTTTCTTTTTTTTTTATTCTGCACCTCAATTTAAAATAAAAAATACTATGAGGATTGTATGTCAATACAAAGTAATGAAATTAGCTAGATGTATTCCAATTTAGTAGTTGAATGAAGATTTTTCACTTAAGAGCCACCCCTTGATTTTAAATCATTGAATGTTAATTTGGTGAGATTATTTTGGGACACATTGGCTTTATACATTTTAATTTGGTTGTAAATTAAATAAATGGTCATTCAGCTTTAAAAAAAAATAAAAAATAAAAAAAATAAAAGAAATGAAATGAATGTAATACATATATTTTTGAAACCATGTTGATTATAGTTTCTATGAGGTATATAAACATAGAATATATGAAAAAATCTGAATTAATTATCCTTGCAGTTCAGTCTCTATTACTAAAATCTCTTTATATTGAAAGACTATGATGCAAATTTTCTAGCCCATATATTTTATTATCAACTTCCAGTTTTGAATATTTGACTTGTATTCATTGAGTTTGGGTGATAAAGTTGGGAAAGTGGAGATGAATGTAAAATAATGGATCATCAGAAATAGTGGATTTGCAAAAGTATAGGGTAATAGATGGAGAACTATAAGAGTTATCTGGAGGCAGAAAACATGATTGAAGTGGTCAAGAGTCAGAGGGCTGATATCACAGCACAGAATAAAGGATTTATTTGTCTCATTTATTTATTATCTTATTTCAAAAGAAATAAGAATACTATGACTCATAAGGCTGAAGGGAATGGGGTTATATGAAATAACAGAACTATTTTAGGACTAAAATACTAAATAGGTCTTTGGTACTAGATTAAAGTAATGAAGCAACAGTACAATTTTGGGGGTAGTACATATATTGATACCTATTAATTAGATATTTTATTGAAAAAGTGAAAGACAGGGTCAATAATATTTTTTAAATAGTTCAATTAATTTAATTATTTTCCTCTTAAGAAATAAACGTAAGCCTGTTTAGTATATGCAGAATTTTCCTAGCATGATAAAATAGGATTGATTGATCAATGGTATACTTTGTTACCTTAATAAGAGGATATGTACTGGACACTGATGTTATTTAAGAGGAAACTATAAGATGGAAAGGTATTTATATTCACATACAGAAGAAGAAATACGTAAGCACAGGACAGTAATAAATCATTATTTCTGTGCTGAAACTGGCAGAGGATTTTAGCCAAAATATATGCAGTAAAAACTGTCTCACAATAAAACAAAGATAAAAGTTGAACCAACATTGTGACAATAATTTTTTTAAAAATGTTAAGCAGACCCTAGCTTAAAGAAATTATGCATCTTATTGCAAGCAGATGTAACTGAAGTAAATCACTGCTGAAACTCAGACCTATAACTTATGGTGCGATTTTGTGTTCCCTATTTATTTCAAGAAACAGGATCTCTAATGTTTAGTTACAACTATGTTAAAGGAAAAAATTACCAGAAATAGCCACTAACAGAGTCATAGATAGAGAGGAGATAAATAGCATCTCCCCTTGAGGGGGAAAAATTATTGGATGTTGCTGTTCCTGAAAAGAGAGGAATTTGTCAGAGAGGGACAAAACAGATAGAAAAAGAGGTGGCTGAGATGTTTGTATTGGTGTAATCACAGAAATAAGCTAGAGCTTACCTGGCAGATTGTATTATTTTAAATATTTGTTGTCTCTTTCTCTGGCCCACTGACCTCAAGCTTAGCTTTGTGACTTGCTTTGGACAATAAACATGCAAAGCAATGATGTTCGAGAGCCACCTCAAGGTTCTGCTGTGAAGAGAAATGGGGAAAGGGCATCAGCACGGTGCATGAGCAAGACATAAACATTTTCTCTTTAAGTCACCGATATGTGGATGTTATTTGTTACAGCAACATAATTTAGCTTATGTGATATTATGTATCACTTTTTGCTAAACCTTACTGAAAAACACCACAAATAGCACTATATCTCACCTTATGAATAAGAAGCACATCAGAGGAAATATTAATCAGTGTATTGGGACAAATATCTTTTTTAATCAATATAAAGAGTATTCCAGGGAAGCGTTATTAACAGAATGAAAGGAAACAAATGCCTTTGTAAATAAAACTCAAGCAATGTGGTCCTTAATGGACGGCAAAGAAGTAAATCACACAATATGATAGGCAACAAATGGAAAAGAATATATGGAATGAGAGGGAGCAATAACCGATTTTTATAAATCCAGTGTGTGTTCCAATTTGTAGTTCATTTCTCAATGGGGTTTGTATTTTTATTTTTTTCTTGCTCTGTATGCCCATTCAACAACACACAATATTTAACTGCTACTACTCATAGGTGAATGGTTCCCAAAGCTGGTTTCTACCTTAAAATCTGCCCTTATATTTCTGACCCATTTAACTGTTAGATAGTTAGAATAGGAAAAAGGAGTCAGAATGGTGGTGGCTAAAATACAAGGAAGGGAAAAGCCTGCGAAAATAGAACAAAGAAAGGTCTGAGGACCAGAGTGAGGACTTCAGGTAAAACAAACAGCACTCCTGGCTGGCCCAATTTATATAGGGCAGGCCGAGGGGGAGGAGAAAAAACATGTAAGAAGAGGAGCCAAAATTGGGCCGGGGGCCTCTCTTCGCGTCTTTTGGATGTATTTTCCTTTCCTTTCTAAATAAAACAGCTGTAACATGAAGCTGTAACACTGGCCCATCAGAAGGCTGTAACGCTGGTCCGTCCGTTGCTTCAAATTAATGTTGTGAGGAGACAGAACAGAGGAAATTGCAAATTGCAATCCCCTGACATAACCAACTAGGAAATATCTTTACAGGTTAGTTCCTAAGCATTTTCCATTTTTCATCTGTGTTAGATGTAAGTAATAGCTTTCTTTACTACATAGACCAAAAACTCAAGAGTTGTTCTAATGAGATGTCTCTCATTCAACTAATGTTAAATAGATTTCACTTGATTCTATTTCTTTAAACTTCCTTTCCTTAGAGCCCCTCTTGCCTGTATCCCCTCTATTTCATCTGGAATGTTACAATTCTGTCATCCTTTCTTTGCCTTCTGGCTCACTACAAGCATATTAGTCCTCAACATTACCATCTTAAGAGCTATCAAAAATGCAAATTTGCCCATATAAGTGCCTCTTTTATTTTTAAATTCATCAGTGAATCTCCACTTGCCTAAAAAAAAAAAAAAGGTGATAAAACTTTGCAGCATGTAATTCCAAGCTCTTCATAACCTTAATTTCTTCTCTGAAATAATTTTCTACCACATCCTTCATAAAACCAATGCACAAAGCTTATTAACATTTTTTACTTGCAGATTATTCCTTCATCATAAAACACACATGTAAATATGTCAGAAATATAGAAAAAGAATACACAAATGCACTAAAAATGGCATTTATGTTGTATTTATCTGGTAAAGCTTTTTACTTTCAATATTCAGCAAAGCTGTTTCCATTATTTATTTTTTCATGCCATTGGTGTATATGGCACACAGACAAAGAAAGTAAGTACTGATAGTGCCTTACACCCTGCAAAATCATCTCAACCACAAATAATCAGTTTATTCTCCTCATACATCTAAGCAGTTTTCAGAAGTATGTTTTCACAGTGTCCATACAGACAGAAAAATGAATTGTTATTTCATACTATGTATACATACAATTTATAGAATATAGTGTGTTTAAGGCAGGTTCCACTCATTTGATTCAGAGAATTAATTAAAAATGACAAAATATTTTTAAATGAATCATTGAAGTTGTGCTCAAATAAAGAAACTAGGATGAGTAGTTTATACATGTGCCTCAAGCTTAAGAAACAGCTCCCTCTTCTCATTGTTTGTCACTACAGGGGGTTTCAATGGATGAATGGCTTTGAGATCATATTAAATGCCTTGCAGCTTATCCACATGCTAGAATAAAAATGCAGAAAACAAATACATCGTTTCCAAATGAAAAGCAGCCCTTTAAAAATCTAGGTGCAAAGATCCATTGCAAGGTATTTAAAAAAAGCAGGGGCCCTAGACCAAGCAAGGATATCTTACTCTTCTTAATCACAATTTCAATCATCCCAAGAGTAGGATAAAGTCAGGATTCTGACAACACTAAAGGGAAATAAATGAAGGTACTTGATCGTTTTTCAATCTTCTAGTTTCTGACATATAAAATCAAGATAAAAGCAATTTTTACTTCTCCACACACACACTAACATTGAAAGTACGTGATTACATTAATTTTAACTATGATGAGAAATACAGGAAATACTTAAAACTTCCCAACCCCAGAGCACCTTTTGTAATATATATAATATTAACAAATCTTTTTCTTTTTTTAGTTTTGAATAATACCTTTTGTAAATTACAAGCTAAATTTATCTGGCTTCCCACATTTCCTGGATACATATTTTAGGGGAAATAGTTTATACTTGACTTCCCTTATAATTCTAAGTACAATTAAATTTATTTCCACTCATCCCTTACTATTATTGACCCTATGCCCAGGTGACAAGAATTAGTTTTGTATAAATCAAGGCAAATCAAACATTGGAGAATAACTGTTTCAATTGAGCAACATCACGGACATGCCAAAAGCAAACAAATTATGTTTTTCTTAGCTGCATGAATGCTTCCCCTTCATTCAGTTGAATAATTAAGTTTATGGTACAATAGCTCACTGTCACTTAAGATTACCTTACCTTGCAGAGGTTGTTGACTCTGAATCCCCAGATAGCATAGAACATTCTAATAGAGAAGAAGAGAGCAAGAAAGAGAGAAGGAGGCAATCAATCAAACAAAAAGGGAAACAACGATTGTATAGCCTGTGTAGATAGGCATGGAAAGGAAAGATAAAAGCTACATTAGGAAGTTTCTGTAAAGGGTACTTTGTACCATCTTCTCTCAGTTTCTTTTTCCTTCAAATCATTCAGTCATCTACTAAAATGCATTTTCTTTCCACCAAATTCCTTCTTGTTTTTAAAAATAGAGTACTTAAGCATGAAGCCCCTCATATTTCCCACATTCCTCCCAAATTTACTCACATTCACATCCATCTACATTCATTGTTCTATTTTCCTTGCTCAGACAGAGCTGAGCTTCCCAAGTAGTGCTAATAGTAAAGATCTTGCCTGCCAATGCAGGAGACTTAAGAGATTCATGTTCCATCCCTAGGTCAGGAAGATCCTCTGGAGGAGGTCATGACAATCCACTCCAGTATTCTTCCCTGGAGAATCTAATGGACAGAGGAGCCTGGCAGACTGTAGTCCATGGGATCACACTGCTGAAGCAACTTAGCACATATAGAGTTTTTGTAGCTTCTCGTAACCTTCAACAGTTTAACCTCAGTCTCAGTTCTCTCTCTTAAAGCTTGTAATATATGTTCATGTTTCCAAAGGAAAATAGGTTAAAATGTGGAACTCTCAGAATTTCCTTCCACTCAAAAAAAACAGTTGAAGAAAAGACTAAAAAGAAACAGAAAATGTCTATACCAACAGCTACCAAATCAGAAAAGGAAGAATGGAAGAAAAAATGTGCAAAGTATAATCTATTGAACTTCAAAAAGGTGAGAACAGAGAAGTGAGGAAAGGATTTCAGATTGGCACAAAGAACAAAAGATTTCATCTCTAAATTCATGGACTCCCTAGAAACTACACTGTTGAGATGACTAAATTTAGGACATTTCAGAAAGATGCCAAAATTTTCAGATAAACCAATTAAATGGAAATCTGTATATGTTTGGACTATCAAGTGAAAGGGCTTTCCTGATAGCTCAGTTGGTAAAGAACCCACCTGCAATGCAGGAGACCCTGGTTCAATTCCTGGGTTGGGAAGATCCACTGGAGAAGGCATAGGCTACCCACTCCAGGATTCTTGGGCTTCCCTGTGGCTTGGCTGGTAAAGAATCCGCCTGCAATGTGGGAAACCTGGGTTCAGTTCCTGGGTTGGGAAGATTCCCCTGGAGAAGGGAACGGCCATGTACTTCAGTGTTCTGGCCTGGAGAACTCCATGGACTGTATAGTCCATGGGATCACAAAGAGTCAGACACGACTGAGTGACTTTCACTGTCGCTTTCACGTTCAGTGATACTGGTTGCTGGGGAGACAACAGCAAAGTAAGAAAAGCAAATAAATGAGTTTGATTCTCTAAGAAGAAAATGAAATCTTCAAAATAATCTACACCTGAGCATATGATATATAGCAAGTAAATCTGTGACATCCACCACTGTGTAAAAAATTAACTCAGTAAGACAGCAGAGCAGAGTTCAGGTGTATAAGAGCCTCTCCAAACCAAGCCCTAAACCTCACTATTTTTTTTAGCTAGAAAAATGTCAGAGAATACAAAATTCCTAGTCCTCACAATATAGTTGCAGGAAAAATCAAACTGGTCTGAGATATAACAGAAAAAGAATCAAAAGATTTTGAAAAATTATATATTGGCAGCAACATCCAAGCATGAGCAAGGTGAAAAGATACAAAATAGGAAATATTTAAAACATTACAGCATGAAAAAAGAAAGAAAGAAAAGATATATAAAAGAGAACCACCTTAAAAGGAAATTTTAAGGAATGCCCCCAAAATGCTATAGATCAACGAAGTAAAAGCAAAAGATCATAAAGAGGAGATGACAAAACAACAACAAAAATAAGTAAAATTCTAAACCTGAGAAAACATATTGAAAATGAGGAAATATCACTAGAGACTTACTAAATTAATTAAACATAGCAAGTATGAATACAATAGTACAGAAAAGCTAGCTATTGTTAAAAAAAAAAAAAGCTTTAAAAACCAAACTGAACACTGATGAAGAAAAACAAATCAATTAACTAGTTACCAATCAAGATATACGTATGGAAGGCAAAAGAAAATCAAGATAAAACGTAAACTGTATTTTTGAAGCAGAAAAGTCAACAGATAGTAAAAAAGATATATTCAATTATATACTCCAAAGGAATTTCTATTAAATTGGGAGTATTTAAGTTGTTGTTTTGATAATTCTCTCCCAGGGACATTTGATACAGAATATTCAGTACATGATATTACATATATAAGACATTGTTCCTTGACTATAAAGAAGTAAAACAGGAAAGTGGGGGGAAAAAAATCCCTTATTTCACAGAACTTTCATTGTTTTGCAAATATGGCAAGAAATGTGCCAAGTCAGTGACAGAGACAATTCTAAAAGAATTGAACAAGATATTTTCTATGTACATCTTTGATCTTCTCTGTATTTCTAGTTTCTGGAAAAAATACAAACCCATGAGCTGTTATTCACTTTTACTATCACCCAAACTTTCATTTCTCCGAAGACCACTTTTCTACTTACTATATATATGCTGGAACAAGTTATTAAATATTTACATAGAATTTCCAAAATCTTATAGGGAGAAAAGAACAGCATTTCAAATGTCTATAATTTTTTTTTTAATTACAAGAATAAATTCCAGAGTAAAGCAATTACTATCTGGCTGTAGTACAGAGGAGAGAGGAGACACAGTGGTAAAAGAATCTGCCTTCCAACACAGGAAATGCAAGAGATGTGGGTTGAATCCCTGGGTTGGGAAGATCTCCTGGAGAAGGAAATGGTAGCCAGTTGGTAAAGAATCTGCCTGAAGTGCAGGAGACCCAAGTTCGATTCTGGGTCAGTAAGATCCCCTGGAGAAGGAAACGACAACCCACTCCGGTATTCTTGCCTGGAAAACCCCATGGACAGAGGAGTCGGGCAGGCTACAGTCCCTGGGGTCACAAGATTTGGACACAATTTAGTGGGCTACTGTCCACGGGGTCGCAAAGTGTTGCACACGAATTAGTAACTGAACAATAGCTACATGTAGAGTCAGACTGATTCTGGTTCAAAACTACCCTGCGCTGGTTGGATGATTCTGAGAAACTGACTTCAACATTCACAATAAACAGATGTATAAGATTAGTGTGATATAAAATAAGCACTAGCTTTCATATTCTTCCTATAAGGACTGTAGAATACAACTTGGTTCTTAATGCTACTTTCATTTTCCACATACTTCTTCTTTGTTTCATAAGTCAAAACCACATCTGGAAAATGATTTAAACAACAGTGGTGCTCAATACTGCATGCACATTAGAATCACTAGGGAAGCTTTTTTAAAAATACAGATGCCTGAATCCTATCACTGGGGATTCTTATATAATTGGCCTTAGGAGGAATGAAGCTTCTTTTTTTGGGGTATTTTTTAAATCTCCCCAGATGATTCTTATGTGCAGCCAGGTTTGAGACCTACTTATTTAGAAACACTTCAAATGTTATCATCTGACAAGATTATTTTTAATTCCTTTAAATCCTCTCACTTATATTTTGAGTTATGTCTGCCCCATAAAACACCCAGTATCAATCAAATGCAAATTCTTGTCAGTTTTGCCTCCTAAGTATTTCTTAAACTCATCTCCTACTCACTTTCTCTCCATATTAGCAGTCTGGCCTTCACCAACTGCCCCTTGGATTATTAAATAGGCTCCTAATTGCTATCTCTCTTTGCATGATTTTTTTTTTTTCTCAAATTCTTTTCAGGCCAGTAATTCTTTTCTCATTCACTTCCTAAATCTTCTCAAGCTTACTTATCATGCCAGATGGAGCATAAGCTCTGCGCCTCGCCAGTCCATGTCCTCCAATGAGCATCATCTATGCCACCTCCACCTCACAATCTGTGTTCAAGTACCATCAAAAATGATTGTAGTGTCATAGCACTACATGAAATGTTGTGTATCTTTGCTCATTCCCATTCTGTTTCCTCTCCTTGAAATGCCTTCTTTTTGTTAGTTTTTCAAGAATCATCCTTTGAGATTTCTCAGAAATTCATCCTCCTGGAAAACCCATAATTTCCTTGTTCCAGGAAAAGAACAACTGCCCTATGCTCATATAGCTCTCGGTGCATTAATCACTCTACCAAAATTCTTCCGTTAAATCGCAAGTTCCTCAATGAAGGTCTTGTGTCAGTTTTATCTTTGTGTCCCCAAAGGTTAGCATTTTACCTGTGGAGATCATTAAATATGATTCGATTAAATCGTCGCAGTACCATGTGCTCAGGCGTGTCTGACTCTTTGCACCCCCCTGGGTTGTAGCCCACCATGCTCCTCCATCTGTGGAATTTTCCAGGCAAGAGTATTAGAGTGTGCTGCCATTTCCTCCTCCAGGGGATTTTCCCAACTCGGGGACTGAACCCATATCTCCAGTGTCTCCTGCATTGCAGGCAGATCTTTTCCTGCTGAATCATTGGAAGAATCCCTAAATAGGCCCAAAGAGCAGAAAAGTATCAGCAGATATATTTTCTAGAGTAGAAAAATTCTTCACTGGAAATGGAAATTAAGAACATTTTTACTGAGTTGTTAAGAATCTTTTAGAGTTACTGATGACTAAAACTAACTTTAGGATTACCACACACAGTGATGGAAAAATTACACTATTTATTTTATGGGGTCATGATTTCTGTCTTGGAAACTATGGAATAAAGGAATTGGATCTCGCTCCTTTGGATTGTGCAGGTCATACATGATGTCCTACATTAACTCTAGTCAAATATGCTAACACCTTGCAATGGTAAATTTTAAATTACAGCTTTTATTTATGCTTATAAATTTATAAAAATATGCATCTTAAAAAAATTTAAATCAGAAAACTTTAAAGTATCATTTCAAAATGTTGTACTCCTCAAATATTTTTCACCACAGAATTTCAAACAGAAGCCTCCATTTAAAAATGCATTAATTTTTTAAAAATATAGCTCATTCTGTTTAAAACATTTTGCCTAATTATTTTATTTATGGAATATAAATTTATAAAATAGGTTATTAGAAAACAATAATTAAAAGTTAACCAGTTATTGAAGATTTAAATTGTCTACTAGAAAAACCTAGTTCTGACACCATTCTTTCATAATTGATTTACACTGCTGTGACAGATGTGTGTATACTATTCAGTTTTCTGGAAACATTTTCTTTTTTTTTATTTTGCCCTACCCTTCTGCCCTGCCTAGATATCTAACCCAGAGCTTGAGTTTACCTCATACAATGAACCAGCCAAGCTTCACAGGGAAATAGAGTCTAAGAAATATTCTACAAGAATGAACTTGATAGGATCACATCAGAAGTAGCAGATCAGCAAATTGTAAGAATTGGAGGCTGTCTTCTAGATCTTATTAAGATGAAAATTAATACCCAGCTTCAGTCTAGTACATTTGCAAGCAACAGAAACAATCTGAGATCCCATAGATGCCATGCTTGGAATATGACTTGGATGGTCTGGGATGATGACCTGTTCAGGACATCCAGCACTTCCACTGTAGGGTAAGCTTTGTTGTCACCTATCAGATCCAGGCAGATGATGCTTTCTTGACAATGGAGTCCCATATTTACCTGGTATATTCCAAAAGCTATTACCATTTTCTCAGGTTATATGAATTTTCTTAATGCCGGTACTGATTACTTGATAGTTTCCCGATATCTTTTGTAGCTGTAAATTGGGGAATTTGTTTTGCTAATGCAAGTAAATATTTTGCTTCCAGTACATAAAAGAAAGGTATTGTACATATAGCTACCAATTTCCTTCCATTCAGTTCAGTTCAGTTGCTCAGGGGTGTCTGACTCTTTACGGTCTCGTGGACTGCAGCACACCAGGCTTCCCTGTCCATCACCAACTCCCGGAGCTTACTCAAACTCACGTCCATCGAGTAAGTGATGCCATCCAACCATCTCATCTTCTGTCATCCCCTTCTACTCCTGCCTTCAATCTTTCCCAGCATCAGGGTCTTTTCTAATGACTTGGTTTTTCGCATCAGGCAGCCAAAGTATTGGAGTTTCAGCTTCAGCATCAGTCCTTCCAATGAATATTCAGGACTGATTTCCTTTAGGATGGACTTGTTGGATCTCCTTGCTGTCCAAGGGACTTTCAAAAGTCTTCTCTAACACCACAATTTAAAAGCATCAGTTCTTGGGGGCTCAGTTTTCTTTATAGTCCAACTCTCATACCCATACATGATTACTGGAAAAACCATAGCTTTGACTAGATGGAACTTTATTGGCAAAGTAATGTCTCTGCTTTTTCATATGCTGTCTAGGTTTTTCATAGCTTTCCTTCCAAGGAGCAAGCATATTTTAATTTCATGGCTATAGTCACCATCTGCAGCCAATTTCTTTAGAATCAACTTTCAAATTCAACAACCCAGTTTGAACACCAGTTACAAAATGTCACATACCCTTGTTATGACAGCCTAGTTTTTGTTAGAATACATAGTTCTTTCTATTCCCAAATACTACAATGAGATCTCAGTAGAGACAAGCCTGATTTCAGGCTTCAGCTTATCTAAGAACCAAACATATTTGAGGAACTACTTTGTCATTCTATCATTTGTCACTTTGTCAATGATAATGTCACTTTGTAATTTCCCCCTAAAATTCTATTATTCTCTAAAGGAATCTTGGGATTTCTACCACATTTGTAGGCCAGATGAATAGTAAAAGTGGACTTAATCTCAGTGGAAATACACTTATGACTAAGAGATGGAGGAATGATAACTTGAGTCAGTATTTGACTCCTAAATTTATTCTAATAGAATAAATTGATATCTGAGCTAAGATGTAGGCGCAAAGATTTTATAATATATAATAGATTAGTATATAGTTATAAAAGTTCCCAAATAGGAATAACCAAATAAATCATGATGTATTCTTATTATGAAATGTATGTTTTCATTAAAATGTTTATCAAAAGATGAAAGACATTCAAAACAACATAAATGTCTTTAAAATAGCATTATGTAAGAAAAAACAGGATACAAATTTTTATATCATGTATATGCATAGAAAAAATAGGATTATCTCTATCAGATATTAAGATTTATTTTAACTTTACCTGGACTTGCTCTACATTTTCTTTTTCTATTTTTTTTTTTACTAGAAATCACTTTTTAATAAAAAATTTAGAAAAAAATTAATTCAGATCACATTAGATATTGATGAACAGAAATATGCTCAAATTTTTATGTTTTAAATTATTTTATAATGTTTTTTGACAGGATATATTATATATATGAATAATATACTAAAAAATACTGGCTCATTTAATTGTAATAACCCTACTGAGGCAACTTCTATTATCATTTCTGTTTAACAATTGGGAAGCTGAGGAACAGGACACCAAATTACTATGTATCCTATCTGAGTACATACATTATTGGTGATGGAGCTGGGATTCTAGAATACGTGCTATTTTAGCTACTACATTATAATCCCATTTATAATGATGATATAAATTTTATCTGCTTCTTAAAATGGATCAGTTGATTGTAATTTATTTCATATTAAAATGGGTTTTGCTCAAAAAACAAATTAGCATTTATAAAACCAAGAAACTAAAACTAAAGTTATTCTGTTACTTTTATTCATGATATCCAAACCTAAAGTGCCATTTTACTTTAATATACTTGAGAATGGATACCTTTCAAGAAGCACTTTCTCACAACGTATGGCCACATCATTTGGCTTTAAAATGTTTACAATTCTATTTAATTTTTTTAGATTTCCTTAAAATGCCATGTTCACCCTGCATTTTGTAGCATTTATGGTAGGAATTTCTTGTACATTGGCCTCATAAGCATTTTTTGATTGCTACTGCTGCTGCTAAGTCGCTTCAGTCGTGTCCGACTCTGTGCGACCGCACAGACGGCAGCCCACCAGGCTCCCCAGTCCCTGGGATTCTCCAGACTTTTTAGAGACTGCTGAGCTTGGGTTATAAATGATAAGTCTGTTTCTTATCACAGCTGGTTCAGTTAATGACTTAGCCTGGAGAACCACGTGCTGAAATGTACCTCTTCTCTGTGCCTATTACTGAGTATTATTATTGGGAGAGGTTTGGGTTTGTCACTTTGCAGCTGCCAGATATGCCTTGTTATATATTGCTTAAACATGAGTTTCCAAGAACATGAATAAACAGGGCTTTTGATAACAATAGCTATCACTCTCACAAAGAAGTGTTCTGTAAGGAAACTATTTTAAATAAGCCCCATACCAGAGCAGATGTTCTCCTGCTTGGTTAACAAAAAGTTTACATAATTTAAGGGATGTAAAGTTTTCAATAAACATATTTCCATAAACATAGATTATTTTCACTCTCAATGGCAAATATTCATATTGTCTTGATATGTGCGGCAAATTTTGTGAGGTATTATAATGCTAAGATACAGTCCCTGGTCTCAAAATTGTGTTTGGGACAGGATAAATCACAAAAAAATTAGATGACTGGAGAGCTGAATGAGTAGGTAGGAAAATAACTCATAACTATTACAGACAGATAGCATAGGAATTTGGATTCTGACATTTTAGTTGAATCCTTTCTTGATAAGAGTAATTTTCTTAATTTCACAAGTTCTGCGATTGCCTATTTATAAAATTAGACCAAATATATATAAAAAACATGTCATAATAAATAACAGTAACGGTAGATGTCATCACTGTATGAGGTGCAGAGCAAGTATCTAGATCTACTCTTTGCTTCACTGGGTCCTGGTTAATTACTGTCTTTTTGAAGGCTTATGAAAAGCACGTTTCATAAGGATAATAGGAAACAATTGCTTCAGGAAATCAGGAGCACTAATATGGAATAAAACCTCAAAGAAAATATTCCCAATATGATATAACTTGAGCTGTACATAGGGAAACACTAGTAAATGTACTGTTACTGAGAATGCAAAAAGTGCAATCCAGAAAAAGTCAATATTGGAAGCAGACACACAAAGGTTGAATCTTAGCCACTGAATATATAAACTTACTTGTATATGAATGTGTTGTTGTTCAGTCACCCAGTCATGTCTAACTCTTTGCGATTCCATGGACTGCAGCATGCCACGTGTTCAGAAATCAAATTTAAGAAATAGAGTAATCTCACTATAAAGATTTGTGTAAGTTAATTTACTTTCTTCCAGGTTCATCTATGTTGTTGCACACTGCAGGGTTTCTTTCATTTTATGGCTGAATTATATTCCCATTTTTTTGGTTTGTGTGATATTTTTGATCCATTCATTCAGGATGAACTTGGGTTGTTTCCACTTCATATTATGAATAATGAACATGGGAATGCACATATCTCTTTGAGATGCTGATTTCATTCATTCATATATATTCCTAGAAATGAAATTAATGACACACATGATTTTTTTTATTTTTAAATTTTTGAGGAAGCTTCATACTATTTTCCATTATGGTTGTAGTAATTTACATTCCAACCAATTGTGTACAAGGATTCCTTTATATCCATACCCTTGCCAATATTCATTATCTCTTGTCTTTTTGTAATACCTATCTTAAACTGCATAAAGTGATATCTTGCTATGATTTGATTTGCATTTCCCTGAGGATTAGGGGTGTTGAGCATCTTTGCAGGTAACAGTGGGTTATTAATATATCTTAGAAAAATGTCTATTCTGGTCCTTTGCTTATTTTTAATCAAGATACTCATTTTATGCTACTAAGTTGCATGAGTTCCTTATATATTTTAGTTATTAACTCCTTATCATACATACAGTTTGCAGAGATTTTCTCCCATTTCATAGGTTGCCTTTCCTTTTTTTGGTTATTTTGTTTGCTATGTAAAAGCATTTTAGTTAATGAATAGACTTAGCATTATAATAAGTAATAAGTGAAGTTAAGTTGGGCACAGAAAGACAAATACTGTATGATATCACTTACATGTGGAATCTCTTTTTTTAAAAGCAGAAAAATAGAGAGTAAAATAATAGTTACCATGGGCTGGGGAGTGGTGAAGAAAATAGGGAGATATTGATCAGAGTGTACAAACTTTTACTTATAAGATGAATAAGTTCTGAGTATCTAATGTACAGCATGGTGATGGCACTTAATATATTTGTATATTTGAAATTTGCTCAGCGAGCAGAATTTAAGCATTCTCATAAAGAAGATAACTTAATGAAGTGATGGATGTGGTAATCATTTCACAGTGTATACATATATTAAATCATCATACTGTATACTTAAAATATACAATTTTACTTGTCAATTATACTTCAATTTTTAAAAGTTAACATAAAAAAGAAAATAATACCATATACCAATAAAATAAGATGTCATTAAATTCTTTGAATGGAAGGATAATGTTTAGTATTTGAGAAGTACAAAATAAGTGAAAAAAATGGAATCCATGTGGAAAAAATTAGGTGAAACAAGTAAATATCCTAAACATACAGAGAAAGATATACCTTCAAAAGTCACTCATTCAAGAGACTGAGAAGAAACAACTCAAATATGGAGGGAATCCTTCATAAAATTTATTTATGTATAAAATTTTATTTTACATCTGAGTATGGGCTTCCCAGGTGGCTAGTGGTAAAGAACCCACCTGTCAATGCATTAGATGAAAGAGACCTGGGTTCAATCCCTGGATCAGGAAGATCCCCTGGAGGAGAAAATAACAACCGAGGCAGTATTCTTGCCTGGAGAATACCATGGACAGAGGAGCCATCCAGGCTACATTCCAAAGGGGAGCAAAGAATAGGACACAACGGAAATGACTTAGTATGTACCTTTGATTAACAATGTTGTATTAATTTAAGGGGTACAGCAAAGTGATTCAGTTTATACATATACATGCATCTATTATTTTTTAAATTCTTTTCCCATTTAGGTTATTTCAGAGTATTGAACAGACTTCCCTGTGCTGTATAGTAGGTCCTTGTTGATTATTTATTTTAAATATAGCAGCATGTATATGTTAATCTCAAACCCTCAATTAGAGACATATTTTTCCTAAATATGGCTAAAATATTGAAAGAATAATATGAAATACTAGCAAAATAATATAAAATACAAGGAAAATATAATACAAAATACAGGCAAGATAAAAGGGGAAAGATCAAAGGTACAGACTACCAAAAACTCTGGTAATTCACTAGAAAAAGAAAAACTGCATTAAATTCAATAAATTTAATAACAAACTAAATTTAATAAGTGCTCACCAAATTAGGGAGAGTAAAAAGAAATGAAAATAATGAATAAAGATCTTGATTAAGGAGGAAAGATGAAAAAAAAACAAGATGAGACATAGTCATATATTGTGCTGCTGCTGCTAAGTCACTTCAGTCGTGTCTGACTCTGTGCAACCCCATAGATGGCAACCCACCAGGCTCCCCCTTCCCTGGGATTCTTTCCAGGCAAGAACACTGGAGTGGGTTGCCATGTCCTTCTCCCAATGCATGAAAGTGAAAAGTGAAAGGGAAGTCACTCAGTCGTGTCCAACTCTTTGCGACCCCATGAACTGCTGACTACCAGGCTCCTCCGTCCATGGGATTTTCCAGGCAAGAGTACTGGACCGGGGTGCCATCGCCTTCTCCGAGTCATATATTGTAAGATTCTCCAAAAAATAGGAGGAAAAACAGTAATCAAGAGATTTAGAAATAAAAGTTACTGAAATGAACATTTATAGATCTAATTATAGGTCTAATCCAAAGTCCCATCCATTCCTCTCTATGTTTGTGTCTACTTTTAGTTGCAATAAGGACAATTTTGCCCATGAAGCCCCAAATATTTCCCCTCTAACATTTTAAAGAAAATGTTTGCAATCACTGGTGTATACCAAAGCATATCTGATAAATAGTAGCTGCTTATCATTATTACTTTATTTTTATTTGAATCATTTTTCAATTGTGCCCAGCTCACTTGAAAATGGAAAATACACAGCAGCATCATAAATAAGGAAGGAACAGATACTTTAGCAAAAATCATAAACAAGTGCAAAGTTTTACAACAATTTAGACATTTACTATTTCACATGCCACAATAAATACAAAAGTTCATCTTAGTGCAAGATTTTCAAAAGCAGTTTGAGAGTAGGTAACAAGAAATTCTTGTCCTTTCAGCAAAGAAGTGTCAATTTCTGAAACCTACAGTATAATTTGAGGAATAAGAAACATAAATATTTACTCCCTGAAAAACATTTTTAAATGGAAGAAAACAAAGTTGAAGGGAGCTTTTTGTCACAGACAGTATTATAAACACATAAAATGTTTTACTAAGATTCTAAATAAAAATACATATTATATATCTCATTTATTCATTCATCCATTTATTCCTCCCCCTAACAATATTTATTGAGCATCTACTTTGTCTAAATACGATGCTAACTATATAATGGCAAACAAAGAATCTACTATGCCTGCCTTCTTGGAGCTTACAATCATTCTATTAAAGGAGAAATGACATCAAATATCATACTAAGTGACATGAAGAAATATAATGCATTGAGTATAAAACACTGAGTATATAAACCATTGGGAATGGCTAGTCTTCTGAAATTGAGTTAAAGGAGTAGTAAGTGAGGCACAGCATAAAAGAACTGGAGGTCCTAGCCAGTGCAATAAAGGAAATAAAAGTTCATCTGGAAATTTTTTAAACTGTCATTATTTGCCAAAGACATGATTGTGAATATAGAAATAAAGTCTGCAGACACTATTAAAATTAATAAATTAGTAACAAGTTTGCCAGAAGCATGTTCGGTAAACAAAAATCCATTCTATTTCTCTATGCCAGTAGCAAGAGAAAATATAATTTAATATGGGAACCATTTCCGATAGCATAATAAATTAGATAACCAAAAAAAGATTCAATGAACAGTATGTGATATTTCTACTCAGAAAACTGAATTGATTGAGAGAAATTAAGGAATTAACCATGGAAGAATAGACCATAAGCATGATCATCAACTGTCAATTCTCTCCAAGCTGATCTATAAGATTTATTTGAAATCACAATCAAAATATCAAGAATGGTTTTGGGAAGGCAACAGATAAGTTGATCTCAAACTTACATGGCATGCAAAGTTTAGAGAAGAGATAAATTAATTCTGAAGCAAAAATAGAACAGTAGGACTTCATGACCATATAAGATTTATTAATACTATGGGAAATAAGAAGGTGATGTGTTGACCCCCAAATAGTTCAACAGGCCTATAGAACAGAATGGAAACTAGAGTCATATCCCATTGTATGATTTATGATGAACTTTATGCTGAAAAAATATGGGAGAAGGGTGGGATTTTCAATAGAACTTGTTGAATCAATTGAATTCTCACATGGAAAAAATTAGTTGTGAACCTTACTATAAACAGAAACATCCCAGGTGATTTATAAATCTAAATGTATGAGGTTAAATCAACAATATTAAAAAATATATCTACATATACATAACAGAATATCTTTATTACCTTGTCATAGCCATTTCCTAAACAGGGCATCAAAAGCAGTAATAACAAGGAGAAGAATTGATAAATTCAGTCACAAGAAATGAAGAACTTCTGTTTATTAAAAAATCCACTGGAAAGTGTTAAAAGGCAAGCCACAGAGTAGACATTTGTCCAAAATACACTTGATAAAGGAGTTTTTTCACAAAATATGTTTAAAAGTTCTATGTACCAATAAAAAAAAACATACATCCCAATTTTTTAAAAGATCAAAATAACTGAAGAGACAATTTTCAAAGAATAGCCAAAGATACCCACAAATGACCAGTAAACATATTAAAGGATGTTTAATTTCACTAGTTCTCATCAGGGAAATGAATATTGCTATAATTCCATGCAGAAGGCCAACATATAAAAGATAGGTAATAATAATTAATTCTTGGCAAAGATGTAAAACATATGGATTGAACTTTAGTCAATGAACTTCAGTTTTCTCATTACTATTTTTTTTCCACCAGTTTAGGAATTTTGGACCTAATTTCTATTATCTTAGTGATGACTCTTGAAAGTTTTTCATTTTACAAGTTAATTTTTTACATGGAATGGGCAAGGTCAGAGAAGAGCAAAGACACTCCTGTATAAAAGTAAGATAAGGGAAATCATCCTGGAAACAAAATTTTATGAGCTACAGCAATTACTATTCTTATGCATAATATATTTGTTGATTGATTTACTTCCTGTCTTCCCTCTGCTGGAGCTGACATTCCACAAGAATGGAGATTTTTATCTGTGTTGTTCAGTAGAAGAGTGACTGACATTGAATGAGTCAATATACCATTACACTCAAGTTACTATAGTTCATCTTAGCATTATTGCAATCTATTTACTCTCCCTAAAGTTTTGGATTTCTGATGGTGACAGCAGTTTCTTTGGGTGTATTAGTTACTCAGTTGTGTCCAACTCTTTGCGACCCCATGGACTGTAGCCCTCCAGGCTCCTCTGTCCTTGAGATTTCCCAGGCAAGAATATGCACATACATATATATATGCATATATTTGTGTGTGTGTGTGTATAATTACATTGAGCTTTCCTGGTGGCTCAGATGGTAAAGAATCTGCCTGCAATGTGGAGACCTGCGTCTGATCCCTGGGTCAGGAAAATCCCCTGGAGGAGGGAATGACTACCCACTCCAGTATTCTTTCCTGGAGAATTCCATGGACAGAAGAGCCTGGTGAGCCACAGTCCATGCGGTCTCAGAGACTTAGACATGACTAAGCAACTGAACACACAGCAGGCAGGCTCATTGTAACATTTAAAAATTGCCCAGAATTTTGCCCATTACCATAGTTATTAATAGTACACATAGACTGTATGTGTTAAAATGTGATAGTTCACTGTTCAGTGCCAATTTCACATACAAATGAACACTTTCCTCTTTTTGGAACCATGAAAGTGAAAAGTATTAGTCTTTCAGTCGTGTCTGACTCTTTGAGACCCCATGGACTGCAGTCTGCCAGACTCTGCTGTCCATGTGATTCTCCAGGAAAGAATACTGGAGTGGGGAGACATTCCCTTCAACCCAGGGACTGAACCTGGGTCTCCTTAGTACAGGCAGATTCTTTACTGTCTGAGCCACCAGGAATGCCTTTGAAACCATGAACATTGCATATATATATATATATATATGAGTAATCAAGAGATATCTCTAAGACTATATAACATATTTCTGCAGAAATCACAAAAATCAAGAAAGGACATTGACTGCTATTTATTACGTAATTCCTTCCATCTGAAAAATTCCAAATGTGGCAAATCTACCACCCCAGCTCTATAGCTCCAGCTCTGTGAGGTACTTATGAAGTGAGGTTAAATTTACTATTTAGTAAGAATATGGGAAAGAGAATTTGTATCACATGTCAAGAAAAAAAAAACTATATCAGGATATATCTCTTTAAATAGATCTGTCCTTTCCCCCAAAGTTTTCATTTCTGTGTCAGTCCCTTAACTCCACATCTATCTCCATTTCCGTGCCCCGCCCCCCAACCTTGGGATTACCATTATGAACTCATAATCTGTAGTTTTAATAAAGCTCCAAAGTCCAGGAATTACCTCCTGCTACCTCTCCTAAAATCAGTCCAAGGACCATCTATTATACTTGAGTATACATTTGATAAATCTCATTGCCTGCCACCATCTGTACAATTCCAAAGAATTTGTTGAAATAGTCTCTCAAAAAAAAATAAACAAAACAGATCTTAGTGAAGGGAATGAGGATGAAAGAATGGAGAAACCTCAAGCTGCAAACTTTCTCCACATTGTTACACTGGTACTAAGAATGCCTAAAATCACTCTGTATCCCCCCACCTCCCAGTGTTTCCATAAACTGGAGATGTTCAACTCCATTTTAATCACCATAGCGAAAACTCTAAGATCTGAGCAGAGGAGGCAATGTAGCACTCCTGCCATTCCTGATTCATGCAGAATTTATGTGACCAAGAATGGAAGTTTGAATAGCAAATGTAAGTGCTCATTAATTTCAGAACCTGTCAGAAACTATGCTTTTTAGAGAACGCCACCCACTGTGTAGCCAAGTTACGAAAGAAATGAGACACACTTTACTATTGGCTACTGCTGAAGCTTGTTATATCTTAAAAAGTGTGAACATTCAGTACATTCAGTTCTCAATTAATTGAATTCAGTTAGTTTTCTTTGTTATATTCCAGCCACTTAATTGATTTACGGAGTTTGACTCTCATTTCTCAGATCAAGGCTATAAGGTAATGATACTATCTCCATTTTCAGAGAAGGAAACTAATGGGGAGAGAGGTCAAATGAAAACAAATGCAATTCCAGACAAGAAGCTTCTTCAGCATTGTGGTGTGTGGTGCTGCCCAGGGAGCCTAGACACATGATTTGTGACTTGGGTTTGATCCTGCACGAGCAGGCACAATGCTCTGGCAATAAATCTGGGAGGCTTCTGACCTGCACTGTCCCAACTGCTTCTAAGTTCCTCCTAAGATGCCACCTATGCATAAATAAACTTTTTGACTAGGCCAGAGATCTGAAATAAACAATCTTAAAAGGCCACACACTGAACCATTAAGAGACAAACGGGGCAAGAGAGCAGGCTGCCTTTGCTCCCTATGACCTTGGCACTTCTTATTTATGCCTCAGTTGACCAGATAATGCTAGATTGAGTGGATAAAGGATATCTGGTTTCTCAACTCATTAAAAAAAAAAATTCCCAGTATATATTAAACCATAACATATATGCAAATTCTTTGTAATTGGTATAATTGACCCATTGGTAATCTAAATAATCTAATCGGGCTGATAAAAACAGCAATTGGCCTAAGCCTTTAAAATTTATTATCTCATTTAATGATAGTAACTCTAGGTACGTTCCATTACATCATTTATTTTACAGATAACGATTTTGAGGCACTAACAAGTTAAATAGTTCACCTAATTTTCCTCAAAGGGGATCTCTTTTTATGGTTTGTTTTCCCCAAATTTGTGATAATACGTGATTCAATTATTTTAGTGATTCAGCAGAAACAATATTTGCTAAATAATAATTGTTTGAATTTTTTAGACTATTGTGTATTTTGAGTATATCATTAGTCACAGAATTCAAAATGTTATCTATATAAAGTAGCCATATTTTAGCACATATTTAAAATAACAGATTCTTTGAGGATGCATGCTCAGTTGTGTCTGACTCTTTGGGGCTCCACTGAGTGTAGCCCACCAAGCTCCTCTGTCCATGTAATTTTCTAAGCAAGAATACAGGATCTTCACAATCCAGACATCGAATTTGTGTCTCCTGCACCTCTTGAATTAGCAAGCAGATTCTTTACCACTGAGCCACCAGGGAAGCCTTTATATAACTCAGTGGTAAAGAATCCTCTTGCCAATGCTGGAGATGCGGGTTCTATCCCTGGGTCAGAAATATTCCCTGGAAAAGGAAATGGCAACCCATTCCACTATTCTTGCCTGAGAAATCCCATTAGAGAGAGGAGCGTGATGGACGACATACAGTTCATGGGGTGGCAAAAGAGTTGGTCACGACTTAGTGACCACGCATACTCTTTGAACACTGGCTCTGATAGTAAGTCAAAGGATGTTAGACTAGTCAGTGTTAGCATTAGAATAACACACTCTTTGGACTACGTAGTAAGTGATATGACATCTGACCTGATCTATTTGGATTCACAAATGATCTAAAGCATCTAGCCTTGAGAAAATCAGGTTTCCAAGGCCTTCTTTTTATCTCCTTCTCTCTTCTTACAGAATATTAGATTATGTCATAGATAGGTGTTACATATCTTTTCCTCTGCTAGTAGGGCAGCATTCCCTGAGCGTATACCGTTTAGTTTAGTTTTTTCTCTTTTTTAATGATTTATACAATAGACTAATTAGTGTTTCTTTCTTTTGGATCCTTGATACATACAGGTGGGTGTCCAAAACGAACATGTGACTGAAAATTCAGTCTGACTTGGTTTGACAGTGTTTGCTGCAATTAAAGCCTAAGTAAGACAGTTAAAATAATTTTACATACACCTGTTTTTCTGATATCTGCATATAAGTTATTTTAATTTTCAGAAAGCTCTTATTGAGTTTCATTCATATTCTTTTCCTTTTTTAAAGGTTTTAACAAGCCCCTAATATCATCCCAGAAAATTGTAAACAGGTTAAAGGGTCTCTTCAGCTTCATCCTTATCACAGAGTCAGAGTCCTACAAACTCATACTAACCTGCAGGAGTCCATATTCACTTCCATGCAACAAAGGCACTGCCATTGTCTCAGATATCAGTTACCTCCTATTCTAGGACTAGTAAATAGATTTCAGTGTAAATATATACTCATAGTAACTCACATAAACACCATTTAAGACTAAGAATTTTTAATTGAGAATGTCCCAGTACTCAAAGTGGTCCAAATTTATTCGCATGCCCTCTCTCATACACACACAAACAGACACACATCAAATCAAATAAACACACAAACTAGCACCACACCTATGATAGCTCCCTGGAAATAGTCAATGCCAAGCAGTTCCACTGAAACTCCAAGCTCGTGTTATATACTCAAAATAGACTAAAGGAAGAGCATCCTTACAAAGAGCTTTTCTTTCAACTATTCAAACAGCTAAATCATTGATATATATTAAACATATTCTGGTCACTATACATCACATTAAGAAGACTGAAGAAAAAATCTCAGTATTGAAGAATCAGGGCATATCCTCCAAGAGCCAAAATTGAAGAGTAAATATAAATAAATGAGAGATTAGACCTATAAAATGAGTTTAAACTGCATTATTACAATTTGGGTAAGCACATACATGATTTCAGAAGCAGGCGATATTAAGAAGAGGTGGTAAGAATACACAGAACTATACAAAAAGATCTTCATGACTCAGATAACCATGATGGTGTAACACTCATCTAGAGCCAGACATCCTGGAATGTGAAGTCAAGTGGGGCTTAGACAGCATCACTACGAACAAAGCTAGTGGAGGTGATGGAATTCCAGTTGAGCTATTTCAAATCCTGAAAGATGATGCTGTGAAACTGCTGCACTCAATATGCCAGCAAATTGGGAAAACTCAGCAGTGGCCACAGGACTGGAAAAGGTCAGTATTCATTTCAATCCCAAAGAAAGGCAATGCCAAAGAATGCTCAAACTATCACACAATTGCACTCATCTCACACACTAGGAAAGTAATGCTCAGAATTCTCCAAGCCAGGTTTCAGCAATATGTGAACCGTAAACTTCCAGATGTTCAAGCTGGGTTTAGGAAAGGCAAAGGAAACAGAGATCAGATTGCCAACATCCATTGGATCATTGAAAGAGCAAGAGAGTTCCAGAAATACATCTACTTCTGCTTTATTGAATATGCCAAAGCCTTTGACTGTGTGGATCACAACAAACTGTGGAAAATTCTTCAAGAGATGGGAATATCAGACCACCTGACCTGCCTCCGGAGAAACCTGTATGCAGGTGAAGAAGCAATATTTAGAACTGGACATGGAACAACAGACTGGTTTCCAAATCAGGAAAGGAGTATATCAAGGCTTTATATTGTTACCCTGCTCATTTAACTCATATGCAAGGTACATCATGAGAAATGCTGGACTGGATGAAGCACAAGCTGAAATCAAGATTTCCAGGAGAAATATCAATAACCTCAGATATGCAGATGACACTACCCTTATGGCAGAAAGTGAAGAAGAACTAAAGAGCCTCTTGATAAGAGGGAAAGAGGAAAATGAAAAATTGGCTTAAAACTCAACATTCAGAAAACTAAGATCATGGTATCTGGCCCCATCTCTTTGTGGCAGATAGATGGGGAAACAATGGATACAGTGAGAGACTTTATTTTGGGGGGATCCAAAATCACTGGAGATAGTGACTGTAGCCATGAAATTAAAAGATGGTTGCTCCTTGGAAGAAAAGTTATGGCCAACCTAGACAGCACATTAAAAAGCAGAGACATTACTTTGCCAACAAACGTCTGTCTAGTCAAAGCTATGGTTTTTCCAGTGGTCATGTGTGTATGTGAGTTGGACTATAAAGAAAACTGAGTGCCGAAGAATTGATGCTTTTGAGCTGTGGTGTTGGGGAAGACTCTTGAAATTCCCTTGGACAGCAAGGAGATCCAACCAGTGTATCCTAAAGGAAATCAGTCCTGAATATTCATTGGAAGGACTAATGCTGAGGCTGAAACTCCAATACTTTGGTCACCTGATGTGAAAAACTGACTCATTGGAAGACCCTGACACTGGAAAAGATTGAAGGCAGGAGGAAAAGGGGATGACAGAGGATGAGATGTTTGGATGGCATCACCAACTCAATGGATATGAGTTTGAATAAGCTCTGGGAGCTGGTGATGGACAGGGAGGCCTGCGTGCTGCAGTCCATGGGGTGACAGAGAGTTGGATGTGACTGAACTGAACCGAGTACATGATTTCATTGTTCTGAATTGAACTCAGTCTAACACTATTTTCTGAACAAGATGAACTTGCCCATTCATGCAAATGTCATCACTACCAGTGTAAACTTAACGTTTTGATAATAATTTAATTTTTCTAGATCAATACTTAGTCTTTCAGTGTTTTTCTTCATGTCCCTTCTCCTTGCCTTCTCCTCTGGTGACACCTGGATTTGTGGAGTCATTTATACATCATACCGGCATGTTGGGATCAAGCTTCATTCATAGAAAGTAGAAAATTTCCATAGAAATGGAACTCACTGGTTTCCATTTGGTAGTACAACCTCTTGATCTATGACACTTAGAAGCATCATTGTTGGTACTATCTGTGTTCAACACAAGATCTCCAGATGGAAGATCCACTTACTCTGTGACCTCATTCAAATCCTGTCTCTTGTAGTCCACTAGCCGCTCAGCCCTTTAGGGCCAGTGATCCCTTTAATGTTCTCCACACCATCTCAGACTACAAGGATTCAGTGACAAGGGAGGGCTATAGAGGTGCTATCTCTCAGAAGGGCTATCTCTAATCCTCTTCTGAGTTCAATTCTATTGTTGTTTGGGGCACTTTTCCAATTACCTGGTCAAAGAATTCCCAGGAGATAGAAGGGCAGAAGCCATCTTTGTTTTAAAATTCTCAAAACTACCTTAGGGTTTCTATTCTCAGCTTTCCAGTTATCCATCTCATGTGTAATAAAAAGGTGGTAGCCTTAAAACCATCTCATCTCTAAAATTCTTCATCCTCCTCTTCCAGCATGGGAAAGAATTTGACTGGGGTTGGAAACCATCTTTAAGTTAGATCTCAAATATATCTCTACAATTTGCATTAGTACAATTAATTCTCTGCTTTAGATATCTATGCTCTGACTTTATATTCTACTCCAAGATCTTTCAAATTTCAAAGAACTATTTTCAATTTCAGTAGGCTGAGTTTGGTTTCAAGCTAATACTTGCCCTTTGAGTTTTTTAGAGCCCCTTTGTGAATTTGTACTGACTTCTATTTCCTAGACTGTATCCACCCTCTCCCTAAATCAATAAAAAGTACTTATCCAGTGAACAGACAGACTTGGGGCAGCATTAATAATTTTGGAAAGAGAAAACACCTTCTAAAATCCCCAAGTTTTACTCAGCTACAATAGTATTATATTGATGGCTGCAATTTGTCAATCCATATATAAAACTCTTCAATTATCTCCATCTATCTATAATAGTTGTTACAAAATCCAACTCAAGATGCTTGCTTAAAATGGAAAAGTAATATGTAAAAATACACAAAGCAAAAAAGAAAGAAAAACACAAAGAAAACATGATTTATATGTCAGGTTAACAAGTCATCTATAAGTAAATACAATGAAAATTATCTGTAAATCATAAAATTGGTTCATCCACATTATTGCCAGGATAAGTATCAACAATCTCAGATATGCAGATGATACAACCCTAATGGTAGGAAGTGAAGAGGAACTAAAGAGCCTCTTGGTGAAGGTGCAAGAAGAGAGTGAAAAAGCTGGCTTAAAACTCAGCATTCAGAAAACTAAAATCAAGGCATCAAGTCCCAACACTTCATGGCAAACACATGGGGAAAATTGGAAAGAGTGGCAGATTTTATTTTCTAGGTCGCCAAAATCACTGTAGATGGTGACTGCAGCCATGAAATTAAAAGGCACTTGTTCCTTGAAGAAACGTTTGTGGAAGAAAAAAGCTCTTGGAAATAGTTTTTGGACGAAGAGCTTTGATGAATCTAGACAGCATATTAAAAAGCAGAGACATCACTTTGCTAAAATCACAGAGGTCCGTATAGTCAAAGCTATGGCTTTCCCGGCAGTCATGTACAGATGTGAGTGTTTGACAATAAAGAAGGCTGAATGCTGAAGAAGTGACGCTTTTGAGGTGTGGTTCCGGAAAAGACTCTTGAGAGTCCCCTGGATAGCAAGGAGATCAAACCAGTCAATCGAAAAGGAAAGCAACCCTGAATATTCACTGGAAGAGCTGATGCTGATGCTGAATCGCCAATATTTTGGCCACCTGATGCAAAGAGCTGACTCATTTGAAAAGACCCTGAAGCTGGAAAAGACTGAGAGTAGAAGGGGGCAAGAGAGGATGAGATGGTTGGATGGCATCATCAACCCAATGGAAATAAGTGTGAGCAAACTCTGGGAAATGATGAAGTACAGAGAAGCCTGGCGTATTGCAGTCCATGGGGTTGCAAAGAGTCAGACACAACTTAGCAACTGAACAACGTCAGTATTGTACTTTAGTCTTGATATGCATAACCATGAATATATTGTTTTAGCCTTTCCCTTCTCCAGGGAATCTTCCTAATTCAAGGATTGAACCCAGGTCTCCCGCACTGCAGGCAGATTCTTTCCCAGCCGAGTTACAAGGAAAGGCCAATTTAAAAGAAGAAAAACTAAAATCATATGGATTTATTCAGTCATTTAGTCAATAAATCAGAGAAGGCAATGGCAACCCACTCCAGTACTCTTGCCTGGAAAATCCCATGGACAGAGGAGCCTGGTAGGCTGCAGTCCATAGGATCGCTAAGAGTCAGACATGACTGAGCGACTTCACAAATAGATACTGAATGCCTATGTAACAAAAATACAAGAAGCAGTTTGTACATGTAGCTAAACATACAAAAATATTCTATTTTAATTCATATCAGTGGGGTACTTTGATATGATAAAGTTGCTAATAATATATTTCTAGAAAATGTTTTCTAAACCCATGGTAAACTATTTGAAATATTTTATTTTTTATGTTATCAAGGTTTTTAAAGGGGACTGACTTTTTTTCCCCTCAATAAGAATTTCAAGAAATTCAGTCATTAGAAGTTGCACAGTTTCTGACAGCTGTAAGTTGGAGCTGATATTTAAAGGTTCACATATCAATGTAAGGCTTCCCTGGTGGCTCGGACGGTACAGTGTCTGCCTGCAATACAGGAGACCTGGGTTCGATTCCTGGGTTGGGAAGGTCCCCTGGAGAAGGAAATGGCAATCCACTTCAGCACTCTCGCCTGGAAAATCCCATGGACGGAGGAGCCTGATAGGATACAGTCCATGGGGAAGCAAAGAGTCGGACATGACCGAGAGACTTCACTTTCACTTTTACTTTATATCAATGTAAAATCCTAAAAAACTGTGAGTGGCTGTCCATTCATCAGGAGGGTGCAGCACTAAAATAGTATCTATTTCAGGAAGAGACTGTGGGAGCCAGGAGAATGTTCCTTGCAGACCCCAACTACACTGAGTGCAGCTGGACCAGACAGACAGAGACAGGGAATCCATCTCTGTTTGATCAGAGGCCGCTCTCCTGCTCCCAGCCAATTACTGATGACCACAGGTTCTCTCCTAGGACACAAGGTACTCCTTGGAAATGCCAGGTTTGACTTGGAATCCTGATGGCCTTAGCAGGCACACCTCCGTCTTTATAGTAGTCTAGGACTTTCCCAACCAATCTTCCTTCCCTTTTTCCTTTACTTAGAGTCATATTTGCACAGTGATCATAAAGCTATTCCAGCCTTCCAGTCTCTTCCACATTTCATTTTCTAGGCATTTTACCCCCGCCTCCACCCAAATTTTTGCACATTGAATCCTGTCTCAATTTTTGCTTCTCCAGGACCTGGACCAACACAAAGCTCAATGGGTAGCTACGTCAACAACAGTTAAATATAACCTACAAAAGAAAGAATTAAATACTCCAGTGGAGGAAGAAGCAATTTGAAGGAATAAACTTCAGAGGTCAAACTATTTCTTAAGCGCATGCAATAGTATTTCCTCAGGGTGATATTTATGCCAAAGATTCAGATTACTATTTCACTTTAAGAGACTAAGCAAAAAAAACAACCAAAAACCACTAAATGGATAACTGGCTCTTTAGAGAGGTGGTCCACTCTGGGTCCTGGGTGTCCCTGTACATTTTTGCCAAGGGCTCCCTACTGCAAAACTTATGCTTTTCCTGACACTGAGTGGTTTCCATAGTTAGGCACAGCAGCAACTAAGTAGGTCGAGACAGAGAGAATAAATGTTCTCTCCCTGCAGGGAGGAGAATTGGCTTGTTCTTTGCATGCAGGAACGTTTAGGCTAGCTCAGATACATTGATGATCCTGGAAGGCAGTATGCTAAGGGAAATAAACCAAGCAGAGAAACAAATACTGGGTGATCTCACTTAGATGTGAAATCTAAAATAATTAAACTCATAGAAGCAGTTAGTTGGAATAATGGTCGCCCATGGACAGAGGAGCCTGGTAGGCTGCAGTCCATGGGGTCGCTAAGTTGGACATGACTGAGCAACTTCACTTTCACTTTTCACTTTCATGCACTGGAGAAGGAAACGGCAACCCACTCCACTCCAGTGTTCTTGCCTGGAGAATCCCAGGGACGGGGGAGCCTGGTGGGCTGCTGTCTATGGGGTCGCACAGAGTCGAATACGACTGAAGTGACTTAGCAGCAGCAGCAGGGGCCCAGTGATCGGGGAAATAAGGAGATATTAGTCAAAGAAAACAAAGTTTCACTTATGCAAGATGAAAAAGTTCAGAAGATCTAGTGTATGATGACTATAGTTAATAATATTGGATTGTATACCTGAAATTTGCTAACAGAATAGATTTTAAATGATCTCACCACACATACAACACTGTGAGGTGATGTGTTCATTAACTTGTTTAAGTAGTCATTTCACAGTGCATGCACATATCAAAATATCACACTAGAAAGTAAATACTAACATTTTTTGTCAATTATTGCTCAGTAAAACTGGAAAAAAAAGAGCTGGGCCCTTGACCCTGGGTCCCTCTCCCTTAAGACAATCCACTGCATGGGTAAGTGTCATCTGTCCCTCCATTCTACTCAACCAGAATTGGGGGTCAGAGAGCAAAGACGAACTGACTGGCTCCTGCTTCTGCAGTAGGTAATGACATTTCTGTCTCTGCCTCAAGAGTCCCGTCTCTTCTGTCACCATCTACACACTGTGGCAGATTGAATTGTTACCTTGTTATAAGGTATACCTTGTTATATCTTGTCAGTTGATCACATTCCCCATGTCTCTCTTTAGAAGCCTGCTTGTCCATGTTCCTTTTTTTTTTTTTTTTTTTTTTTAATGTGGGTCCTATTCATCCTATAAGGAAAACTTCTCAAATATCTAAGAACAACGGTTGAAGTCAGTTCAGTTCAGTTCAGTCGCTCAGTCATGTCCAACTCTCTGCGACCCCATGAATCGCAGCACGCCAGGCCTCCCTTTCCATCAGAGTAGTAATTAAAAGAAACTAATGAAACATTCCTTTCACTCAATCAGAAAATACTGCCCTAACTAATTTAATGTAAGTAGTACTGCTACTACTAGTGGAAGGCATATCCTATAGGATTTAATGAGACACCATTTTGTGTTCAGGTTATGGTTAAAAAAAAGTTATTGGTTTGAGTATAACATCAGTCAATGAGCTATCTTTTTCATTCCGATGGCTTCATTTCAATCTTACAATTTACCTTGATTATTTGAGGCAAATTTTAATTTAAAGAGTTTGCACAAATCCCGTTTAACTGTTCAGCTTTTGAGTATATTTTGTTTGCGCATAGAATACTAGGTATGCGTGAATAAATTCCTATGCAATAACTTCACAAAATGAAGTGCATTGTATAATTACACTCTTCCTACTGGCTTTGGGCCCATCTTCATTAAGCATCCAAGTGTCCAGATGTTTCAGGAAATGCTCAGATAACTAGAGATTACATATCAAAATATCTGTGCCAAATGAAAAATTAATGTTTCTTCCAATATCTTCACAGAAAGACCTAACTCTGGATTAGTAATGAAAATATGAAGGATGTAGAATTTTAATTCTTTTAGGATCTAATCATATAGATTTATTAAATCAAAACTTCACTATTGAAAGTATATATTTTTAAGGCAAAAAAATGATCCAGTGTTTTAGAACTCTATTTATTTTAGAGGGGGAAGGTAAAATGACTGTTATATTTTCTATTTCCTATCATTTACTGTTTGCTTGATTTCTAAAATATGTTGGAGAATAAAATGGATGAACCTTATCAAATGGTACCTTAAAATGCTCTTTTTAATGGCCAAACTCTGTTAATGGATTTCTACCAAAGGCTCCATTACTGTCGATACAAAAATTACTGTCAAATATAAAAATTGAAAGAATCAGGAAGGTTTCTTTTTAATGATACAGCCAAAAATATTAGCTAATTGTCTGATATTTTTCAAAAGGGAAATCATTAGTTTTAGAGCTAGTGTTTGCCAGTTCTGTTGGTTGTGCCTCATCTCATAAACACCACACTGATTTTGTAGAAATGAACTAATTGTCACTTGATATCTGCTTTCACTATTCATATTCCTCATAGTGCTCTTTTGGTAATAGCATATTCCACATTATATAAAACGTGAAACTTCAGTTACAATTAAAATTTAGAAATGTCTGTATTTTTGAAGTGAAAGACTAGAGAAACAAAAAGACTCAGAGGTTTAAAATTAGATAAACCTGTATTTGAACTTCTGCTGTGCCACTTAAGAACTACTATGCTCATTTAGACAAAGTACCAGGCGTCTCTCATTTTCCATCTCTCAGGTACAAACTGAGGTGACCGAATGCTTTCTAGAATTGTACTGAGCATTAGAGGTACTATAAATAGTGAGTCTATAATGTGCAAAAGACATCATATGGTCTCAATAAAAGATCACTATTGTTACAAATTTATTTGTTAAACTATATTCATTGTTGTTTAAACTTTTCATGTATAAATTAATTCTTCAATTCATTTCTTGAAAAAAATTAATTCAGTAATGTAAATAGTTAACTCCAGTTATAACTAAAATTGAGTTTTTTCAGAGTCTTCTAGCTTTATCATAACTACATTTATATGTATGTTATTGTCTTTTCTTCTAATGATCTGTATAAATACATTTTTGTATTCAGACTGTATATTTTAAAATATATTTTCAATGAATGGAAATATTTAGAATTCTAGTTAGGAAAAACTGTGAAAAACACAATTATTTTGCTATTCTCATACCTTCTTACTTGTTGATGCACTACATTTTTTTCTTTTTTTTTTGCATAATCACATTTTTTAACTCAGGCTTGAAAGCTCAGACAAGCCATTGATACTTTCAGCAGATTTTAAAACTCTATTGTAGTTTGTTCTGAAAAAAATTATTATTTCTGTTTTCTTTCCAAATTGGGTGACGCAATAAATACTTAGAAACCATAGATAGATTGAAAAAGAAACCAAGAATATCTGGGAAAGGAGAACACCTTTATAAGAAAGCTGTTTCCAAGGTAGTGGACCTGAGATAAATCGCCCTAAGCCAGAGGACACACCAGTGTTTCTTGGGGATCTGGCAACAAAGAAGTTCTGAGAAGACCATCTTTATCTGGAAAGTTTGAGGCTCACTCTCCAAGCCAGGCTTCAGCAATACGTGAACTATGAGCTTCCAGATGTTCAAGCTGGTTTTAGAAAAGGCAGAGGAACCAGAGATAAAATCGCCAACATCCGCTGGATTGTGGAAAAAGCAAGAGAGTTCCAGAAAAAATATCTATTTCTGCGTTATTGACTATGCCAAAGCCTTTGACTGTGTGGATCACAAGAAACTGTGGAAAATTCTTCAAGAGATGGGAATACCAGACCACCTAACCTGCCTCTTGAGAAATCTGTATGCAGGCCAAGAAGCAACAGTTAGAGCTGGACATGGAACAACAGACTGGTTCCAAATAGGAAAAGGAGTACGTCAAGGCTGTATATTGTCACTCTGCTTATTTAATTTCTATGCAGAGTACATCATGAGAAACGCTGGACTGGAAGAAACACAAGCTGGAATCAAGATTGCTGGAAGAAATATCAATAACCTCAGATATGCAGATGACACCACCCTTATGGCAGAAAGTGAAGAGGAACTAAAAAGCCTCCTTATGAAAGTAAAAGAGGAGAGTAAAAAAGTTGGCTTAAAGCTCAACATTCAGAAAACAAAGATCATGGCATCCGGTCCCATCACTTCATGGGAAATAGATGGGGAAACAGTGGAAACAGTGTCAGACTTTATTTTGGGGGGCTCCAAAATCACTGCAGATGGTGACTGCAGCCATGAAATTAAAAGATGCTTACTCCTTGAAAGAAAAATTATGACCAACCTAAATAGCACATTCAAAAGCAGAGACGTTACTTTGCCGACTAAGGTCCATCTAGTTAAGGCTATAGTTTTTCCAGTAGTCATGTATGGATGTGAGAGTTGGACTGTGAAGAAGGCTGAGTGCCAAAGAATTAATGCTTTTGAAATATGGTGTTGGAGAAGACTCTTGAGAGTCACTTGTACTGCAAGGAGATCCAACCAGTCAATTCTAAAGGAGATCAGCCCTGGGATTTCTTTGGAAGTACTTTGGCCACCTCATGTGAAGAGTTGACTCATTGGAAAAGACTTTAATGCTGGGAGGGATTGGGGGCAGGAGGAGAAGGGGACGACCAAGGATGAGATGGCTGGATGGTATCACTGACTCGATGGACGTTGAGTCTGAGTGAACTCCAGGAGTTGGTGATGGACAGGAGGCCTGGTGTGCTGCGATTCATGGGGTTGCAAAGAGTCGGACACGACTGAGCGACTGAACTGAACTGAACTGAACTGATATGAAGTATAGGACGATTCCCTGCTCTTCTGGGCAACTTCTCCAAGAATAAGCCCAGATCAGAGAAATGGCAGTGGATATCAATAGAGGAGATCAAAGGTAAGAAGAGCAAGGTGGATTACCCAGTGCTCAGAGAACAGCCTAGGAACCAATGACTCTCCCTGGCTGCCATGAAAATGTGTAAACCATGTTGCATACACATGTCAATTAAAGTAATTAAGAAAATATAACAAGGAGAATTTAAACTCTCCATGAATATCAGTACATAATTTTTAAGTAATTATATGCCTTTAAATGCAAAAATAAAATACTAAAACTTATCAGCATAAGTACTTCACAGCACTCATGCTTTTCTTAATTATATGTTAAGTAAATTTGCATATAATTAGAGGACTATATATTTAAACTTATCTTAGATAGTACTGGTTTATGCCTCTTGTCTCAAGACAAATAACCATTCCTATTTTATAATCAAAGTATCCCATTTTGGAATGTAAGTTATAATTTTAGGTTACTTATATTTTGCTTGTAATCTATCTTTATAGTGTCCAAACAGATCACACTTTTATAAGTTCTATATAATACATAACCCTTTTGGATTATTATTATTATTTTGGTGTTATTTTGATAAAAATATTTTCTGTTTAATGCATGATGAATACATCATACATGTCTTTCTTGACCTTTACAGTAAGTGAAAAATTATTTTGTTGCAAGTTCATTTATCATTTTACTTAAAGCTATTCTCTGTATCAGTTTTTCAATTAACTCTATTGATAGCATTATACAGAGAATAATTCTAGCATAGTTACTACAAGGAACGAAGATGAAACAAATATTTTTAATCCATTAAACATTGACCCACATGTATTCCCATTGATCTAGCATCTATCAGAGTATCCTATAACTAGAGAAAAAAAGTTAGCTGCAGTAGATTTCATTTTTGGCAGTTCTGAAATTTCAGGTGTTCACCTATGCTCCTGTAATCTGACTTCTGTGACCAGCTATTTCTCATTTCAGCAAATCACATTAAACAAATTCCACTACATAAGAATTATATTTTCTGGCAATTGCAACAGAACAAAGCAT
This sequence comes from Ovis aries, assembly GCF_016772045.2. Taxonomy (NCBI): domain Eukaryota; kingdom Metazoa; phylum Chordata; class Mammalia; order Artiodactyla; family Bovidae; genus Ovis; species Ovis aries. The sequence goes on along the minus strand of NC_056071.1, from coordinate 48,807,666 downwards.
TTTCATAACTTGAAGATTTCATTATAACCAAACTCAGTCGTTGTTTCCCAAAATGATTCTCTTACCAAATAAGAATGTTCAGAATTGAAATCAAAGAATAGATGACTTTATCCATGCTGCTTGGCATCTGTGGTAATGCCACTTTCCAGGAATTTTTCCCAGGTATATAATGGATATTGTCATATGGAACCAAATTTTATCAACCTCAGTGTGTGCCATAAATAAAAAGATTGGTCACAGGTATAAACTGGTATACAGACAACAGTAAAAAGCAGGTTTTCAATCATTAAGGCAGTGGTGCAAAGGATAGGATTCGGGTGGGCATGCACTACAAAGGAAAAACAGCTGCACACCTGCCTCATGTTTTATGAGCATCATGAGTATATTTGATGCTCAATTAAATCATCATAATTTCATAATTGTAACTTAGGGGCTGCCCTCAAGAAAGAGTACCTTAAGTTTAATTGTCTGTCCAGGAGTTACAACTCTGTTTTGCATATATGAGCAATCACATTTAATCATAACACAACAAACCAAATTTTAAAACTACTTTGAAGGCATATTCTAAAATAAGTAATAGAGCCATTCATGCTGTGTAATATTCATCTACTTTTATTTTTATAGGAAGTTCTTATATATATATATATATATATATATATATAAAGTATATATATTAGTCAAATTATATCAGTGGTAAATGATGAGTAGAAGTGGCCCATCATTGTGGAAATTTTCATTTCACCAAAAAAAAGGAATTGGAACAGTGTGTAAATGACGTACGTTACTACTGCTAACTTCTACTTTTTGTTAGAGGCTCTGAGTGATTTACAACTTTTTAAACATTTCTCCCTAAATTAAATGTTTCTTTTCTCTAAAGCCTCACCATAAAATACTTTGTAATCTTGGCTAAATTGCTGAACTTCTGTCGTCTCAATTTCTCATTCATAAAGTGAGAAGGATATCTATTTATCAGGATAATTTTAAGAAGTAAATTAGTTAAGAAATGTAAATTTTCTATAGTAATCCTTTAGCACATAGTAAGAGATGAATAAATGTAGCTATGATTTTGAAGATAAAACCAAGAAATGGAAAGGCTAAACTATTTATCCAAGGTACATATTAGGATGAGAGTTTTAAAGCAATATTCCAATTTAAGTTTATATCTTATAGGCTGATTATGCTAAAGATTATTGTATGATTCCATGTTTTTGTTTCTTAAATGTTTCCTAAATGTTTTTAAAAATGAATTACAAGAGCTTCCATTAACAAAAAAAGACAATAGTAACCAATTGGGAATACAAAATAACATAAAAAACAGTGAAAACTCTAATGATACCTTCAGGTGGCTTTATACTAGTAAGAACGCAGTTAATTTAATCATGACCGTGCTCAGAGAAAGAGGAAACTAGGACCCAGAAAGTGTAATGAGCTTGCAAAATCTTCCTGATAGTGAAAAATTAAACCTAGATACATATTCCTGATATCAATTGCTGTTTTTTTTCTATTTATCTACAGACTTCTCTATCAACCTATATTATTTTTTCTCCTAATGTCCAATGAAAAGGCACACACCAGGTACACACACACACACACACACACACACACACACACACACATGCACATACACAACCCAAATGCACCCCCCCAACATATATATCTGCAGTTATGGTGTTGGGGTTTTATACATTTATGTTCTAAACCATCCATTGTTTCCCTTTGTGACTAGTGATGTAGCTAATGCCTAAATTTGTACCTGAATTAGCACCAACACAAACTCCCCAGTGACTACTAAAATGCACTTTTAAAGCAAATTCTTACAGTCTCTATTCCATAACGGAGATTAAACAAAGATAATAGCAAGGCCTCAGTTCACGTGACAAAGACATGAACTGATCAGTTCTCTACTCAAAATGAGACCTCTTCTCACCTCAAAATGCTCAGTCCTATACATCTGAGATCCTTTTTAATTTTACACTAATAATACATCCTGTTTTAGAAAAGATAATGTCAAATTATTATTTTTGAATAATTATTAATTATCAGATTATTTAACCCTATCTTAAAATGTCGTCACTACTATAGTCTACATTTGCCTATTCAAAAGGATAATGTACTTTGCATACAAGTTAAATATACAGAGTACATCATGAGAAATGCAGGGATGGATGAAGGACAAGCTGGAATCAAGACTGCCAGGAGAAATATCAACAACTTCAGATAGGCAGATGACACCACCTTAATGGAAGAATGCCAAAAGGACCTAAAAAGCCTCTTGATGAAGGTGAAAGAGGAGAGTGAAAAGCTGGCTTACAATAACATTCAAAAAACTAAGATCACAATATTGGGTCCCATCACTTCATGGCAAATAGACGGGGAAACAATGGAAACAGTGAGAGACGTTGTATTTTCTTGGGCTCCAAAATCAGTGCAGATAGTGACTGAAGCCATGACAGGAAAAGACACTTGCTCCTTGAAAGAAAAGCTCTGATGTACCTCAATTCAGCTCAGTTCAGTCGCTCATTCGTGTCCGACTCTTTGCGACCCCATGAATTGCAGCATGCCAGGTCTCCCTGTCCATCACCAACTCCTGGAGTTCACACAAACTCATGCCCATCGAGTCAGTGATGCCATCCAGCCATCTCATCCTCTGTCATCCCCTTCTCCTCCTGCCCTCAATCCCTCCCAGGATCAGAGTCTTTTCCAATGAGTCAACTCTTCACATGAGGTGGCCAAAGTACTGGAGTGTCAGCTTTAGCATCAGTCCTTCCAAAGAACACCCAGGACTGATCTCCTTTAGAATGGACTAGTTGGATCTCCTTTCAGTCCAAGGACTCTCAAGAGTCTTCTCCAACACCACAGTTCAAAAGCAGCAATTCTTCGGTGTTCAGCTTTCTTCACAGTCCAACTTTCACATCCATACATGACCACTGGAAAAACCACAGCCTTGACTAGACAGACCTTTGTTGGCAAAGTAATGTCTCTGCTTTTGAATGTGCTATCTAGGTTGGTCATAACTTTCCTTTCAAGGAGTAAGCATCTTTTAATTTCATGGCTGCAATCACCATCTGATGTACCTAGACTGTATTTAAAAAAACAAAAAACAACAACAACAAAAAAAAACAGAGACATCACTTTGCCAGCAAAGGTCCATATAGTCAAAACTATGGCTTTCCAGTAGTCATATACGGATGTGAGAGTTGGACCATAAAGAAGGCTGAGTGCTGAAGAATTGATGTTTTCAAACTTGTTACTAGAAAAGACTCCTTGAGAGTCCTTTGGAAAGCAAGGATATCAAACCAGTCAATTCTAAAGGAAATCAACCCTGATTATTCACTGCAAGGACTGATGCTGAAGCTGAAGCTCCAGTACTCTGGCCACCTGTTGCAAAGAGCCAAGTCTTGGAAAAGACTCTGATGCTGGGAAAGATTGAAGGCAGGAGGAGAAAGGGGACAGAGGATGTGATATTTGGATGGCATCACCAACTCAATGGAAATGAGTTTGAGCAAATCTGAGAAATAATGAAGGATAGGGAAGCATGGCCTGACGCAGTCCACGGAGTCACAAAGAGTCAGACACGACTGCGAGACTGAACTGAACCGATACCAAAGGACCTATGCTATTCCATTATGTTTGTTTAGATGTCTATCTTCCATTCCTAAATAGTAATATTTTATGGAATATGTGACTTTTCTTTTCATATCCAGCATGCAGTATAGGGAGTGGTTAATAAAAGATGTTCTGGAATGAAAAACTAAATGCATTACAATGTAAATATGATGTTAAACTACTTGGTATCAAAAAGTATGGTTATAGAAAACATTCCTGAAAACATCATGTAACTATTTAGCATTCAAATATGAAAAGATACTAGTAAAAATAAAAGCCTCATATGGTTGTAGAAAACAAAAGAAGTGTGTGTATTAAAGATTTGGTAAACTGAACATTATGCAAACCTGAGACAATTTTTATATCTACTTTCTATTAACCTTCTGATAAAGAGTATATTTTCCCTTTAAAAAACAGCTCTAATTAATTCTACTTTTAATTTTAAAAGTTTAATGCTATTTTATATAACATGCATGTATCTTTTTACAACATGGGCCTTTATAATAAGGCCCATGATTAATAATATTAAGTGAAAATTGCTATCCATTGTTATTAAAACAAGACATTAAATTAATATCTGCTGTTCCAAAATGGTAGTCATTTTGCAAATGTAGGTATAGAATTAGGTCATAATTATGTCACTCAATTATACTTGTTTTTGTCTCCACTGACTCTACCCTAGCCTAAGAGTCCTCAACTCTCTAATGACTGAGCAAAAATAATGCATCACAAATTATTATGTGGTGTTAGTCCTTCAGTATGTCTGACTGTTCGGGACCCCATGGACTATAGCCTGCCAGGATCCTCCGTCCATGGAATTCTCCAGGTAAGAATACTGGAGTGGGTTCCCTTTTCCGGCTATTCCTTTTTCCAAGGGATCGTCCCAACCCAGGATCGAACTCAGTTCTCCCTCATTGCAGGTGGATTCCTTACCATCTGAGCCACCAGGGAATCCCACATTACCTCATATAAGCCTGTAATTAGTATTGAAAGAAATCAGGTGCATTACACTAAGTTGTCTTAATCTTTTTAATAAAATTCCTGCTGAAATAAAAAACTGGGTACATTCTGTTTCCTTGGATAAATGATTAACTTATCCACTCTGCTTCCTTCATTTATACCCCTCCCCAGGTATAAGCTTCTCTATACTCTACAGCAAGATTTTATACTTTGAAGCACCAAAGCTTACTCCCCTGATGGCTGACATTATAGTGAAGGCATTTGAGGAAAGTCTTCCAAGGGAAGATGAAGAATTATTTTGTAACAACATGCTCTCCCTTCTGAAACCTTTGGGAGTATCTAAAATAGCATACGATTGTTTTACATTCCAAATGGATTAATAAGATTTGAAATACTTGATTTGATTATGATAATAATTATACTCAAAATCTATGCTGCTTATCATCTTATCCCAGGAGTCCACAGAAACTACACCACACAACTTCTTCTGAGATATTTAGCTTCATTGGAGCAGATCAAAATAATTCCCATCTCTTAATTTTTAAAACTATGACCTCCATTTTTATTTAAAAAATAATCTTAAATCATTTAATTTAAATTACACACACACACATACAGTAGAATTTCTAGAAATAGATATAACTTCTTTGTGAATTAACTTGGTTTATTAAAAGTATTTGAACTTGCTCATTAAATACTAAGTACAAATATATAAGAGATAACAACAAATCAAAAACTTTTTTTTGAAGATAGGCAGTTCTATTTGAGAAACAGACATCAAATGAAGCTCAAAAGGGGGTGATTAGTGTAATTTATCTGCAGATAAAACTCATTCAGTATTTCAGGCTTCTATGCCTACCCTGAGGCACCAGTCTCATTAGGGAGGGAGAAAATACTGTCCTGTATCTCAAGTTAATTCTTTGACAGTACAAGATCCTCAGAGACAGTAGTTGAAAGTTTTTCATATCATTTTTGTCTCATGGAGTAATATAATAAATGCAATTTTATATTCAAAGTTTAATTTCTATTTGAATGTTTTTGTCGATATCTCCAATTAAATAAGACTAGACATCACATAAAGTATTGTCTTCATTCCTATACTTTTAAAACTAATATTAATAATAGCATAATAAAAGCAAATTTTTGACTGCTACTACTGATTATGAATGAATTCAGGATAGTTATAAATTTGCATTCAATTACAACTATTTATTATATTTCAGAAATTCAATATTATAAAATTCAAATTAATTATGTGTTGATTCATTAAGCTAAAATGCAAGAAAATTTTGATATTTCACCTCCTTATGTAACACCAGCTACAAAAAATGAGCTAGACATTGACATTCCAGGGTCATAATTACTATTTGGTTACATTTGTAAAAAAGTTGACATGACTCATTTAAAAAGTTTTTTTAAAAACCTTCCTTCTCCATTGGAAACAAAGCCAAGCTGACATTTCTTTTGTTTTCCTTTCTAACCTTATACAAACTTATCTCTACCCCTCTATTTCCCTCCCTCCACACACCCCTAACAAATGCCAAGTAGAGCTATGAATTATGTCTAATGTTTCTGGCTCGTTCAAAACAATTTAGTCATCACAATATGCACTAAATCATAGTAATGAAAATTCCAAAAACAATAAGCTAACATTTAATGAATATTAAGCTCTAGGCACTATGTGAACTGCTATATATTCATCATTCAATGTTAATACTCCCAACAACTCTGTGAGCTAAATATTATTATCCCTCTTTTACAAATAAGCAGACAAGGCTTAGACAAGTGGAATAACTTGCTTAAGGTCACAAAACTACTAATTGACAGCTTTGGCATTAAAAACTGGGTCTATCTTAACTACTATATTGTATTATCTCTTTGTATTATTGAAAAATAAAGCCCATTGCTAAATTGAAACCTATGAGAACTTAGATCTTGTGTCTACTTCATCATTGTATTTCCCATGCCCTAAGGAGGAGTGTGGTGCTCAATAGGTACTTATAGAATGCATGAGCATATCCATTACACTGAGTCTAAAATATTCTACAATTGAAAAGCCAAGGTTACTATGTCCTATGAATTCAAAAGGAGAAATTGTGGTGTTGTGCTATCAGTCTTTTCTTTTTTCTTCCTAACTCAGCCTCTGTAACTAATTTTATTTCAATGTAGCACTTTCTCTCAAGATTTATCTTGCTTTTGTTGTGCTGTGTTTCACCTTTGGGCAGATCTTCACTGTCTCATGCTTCCTAAATAGCCACTCTGAAAAGAGCCACTCTAAAAATAGCCACTCTGAAAAGAGCCACTCTGACTTTATTCTCTGGCAGTTTATTTACATTCTCTGTAATCTTTGTCAAGTTAATTATCATTTGACATTCTTTGTAAGAGGAAAGCAGAAAATAATATATTAACTTTTTTCACCGATAGGAAACTTCTGTGTTCACTGAAGAATGGACCAGCAAAACCTCTCATCATCCGTTGTTCACAATTAAAGAATCATGCCTTGAGTTCCTTCATAGGAAGAGAGAAATTAGGAGAGGGAACACTCTGGAGAAGACAATATTTTCCAATGTAGTGAGTGTACTGTGGGAGAATGCAAGATAGAATATCTATCCTTTATAATGTCCGGTATCTTTGCCTGAAAGATTCCCCCCCTCCTTTTCTTTTCTCTTATTTTTTCTTTCTTTCCTTCCTTGCTTCTAATGGTTTCTTTATTCTGACTCCTTAGAGTAGTAATCACAGGTTTGCCCTTCTCTCTCTATCTTACACATGCATGTTTAACTACCTTATTTTTGGCCTACTTGCACCAACTTTAAGACTTACAAAAGCAAAAATCCAGCATGCCCCCACCTCCACACACACACAAAAGCGTCATGTACATCTTTCTACCTGGCTGGCTTTAAGAGTAGTAGTTGTGTGCCTCATAAAGACAAAAATCCATATAAAAGAATGACAACAGGGTTTTTTTTCCATGTTAGTAATTAAGGTCAAAGTTTATGTAGTTAAAGAAGCCATCAAATTACTAAAATTCATTTAGGATATTTATTTAAAAATTTTTAGCAAAAATGTTTATTCATCTACTGGCCTACTGTCTTAGTTCTATATCAATGTTCAAATTATGTTCCAGAACTTAATGATGATTCCTGTACCATATACTTTTAATAGTGTCCTCTCTCCTTACCAGTCTATCCACTGTGACCACATTGATGATTCACGTTTTCCAGACCCACCAATATTTATAACATTGTGGAAAAAAATAAAGCCTATTTGAGTTAGACATATACCCAGCTCCTCCCTAATATCCATTCCTATCAGTGGCACTACAAGATGATTTGTGGAAGGAAATAGTTATTGTCTTTTTTAAAATTCAAATATAATTGCTTTATAATGTATTTTTCCTGTATAATACTGCAAATCAGCCATATGTATACATATAACCTCTCCCTCCTGAGCCTCTCTCCCACCTTCCCATTCCAGCCCTCTAGGTCATCACAGAGCACCCAGATGAGCTTCCTGTTCTATACTTCCTGCTAGCTATCTATCTGATACATGGTACTCTATATATGTCAATGCTGCCTGATTCATTGGCCCCCTCCCCTCTGCCTTCCCATGTCCACAAGTCCATTCTTTACATCTGTGCCCTCTATTCCACTTTGCAAATAGGTACTGATGTATTGTCTTTTAAAATAGCTTCTTCATTGAGGTATATACACAAAATATTCTTCAGTTCAGTTCAGTACAGTTCAGTCGCTCAGTCGTGTCCTACTCTTTGCGACCCCATGAATTGCAGCATGCCAGGCCTCCCTGTCCATCACCAACTCCCGGAGTTCACACACACTCATGTCCATCGAGTTGGTGATGCCATCCAGCCATCTCATCCTCTGCCGTCCCCTTCTCCTCCTGCCCCCAATCCCTCCCAGCATCAGAGTATTTTCTAATGAGTCAACTCTTCGCATGAGGTGGCCAAAGTACTGGAGTGTCAGCTTTAGCATCATTCCTTCCAAAGAACACCCAGGACTGATCTCCTTCAGAATGGACTGGCTGGATCTCCTTGCAGTCCAAGGGACTCTCAAGAGTCTTCTCCAACACCACAGTTCAAAACCATCAATTCTTCGGTGCTCAGCTTTCTTCACAGTCCAACTCTCACATCCATACATGACTACTGGAAAAACCACAGCCTTGACTAGACAGACCTTTGTTGGCAAAGTAATGTCTCTGCCTTAAATAATATCTAGTGTAATTATCCATGAATAATATTTTGTGTTTTTTTCATTGATTCTTTATAGGATTTTATTAGATTTATCCATAGGTTTCTTATCTTTAACATTTATCTTGTATAATGGCTCTTTTCTGTTCTCTGTAAGTTTATAAAAATACCATTTTCTTACTGCGCTGTTGTAATTAGCAAAATTGCTATGCACTCAGTAATTCTAACAGCTGTTTTTAATCTACCAATTCCCTTGGATTCTCCACATAGATACTCAAATCATCTGAAATGAGATTAGTTCTTTCCCACTCTTAACCTCTTATTTGCTTGGATAAGCCCAATTTGTGTGTTTGCTTTTAGATCCCTTTGCTGCTTCTTTTCCTCTTCTGCTCTGTACACAGGAATCTGCAAACAACATTTCACAGGCTTCTTTGCCAACTAGTTAATATCTTGCTTGAGCCAAAGTTAGACACTGAGATGAGATTAGATTAAATGGCAAAGAGAACCTAGAATATTTATATGTTTCTTCTCTCTGGTTTGTAGTGTATTTCCAGCAGTGATGGCTTTCCTCTATAATCCCAGCTTTTACCAGAGAGCCCGTCTCTCTGTGCTGATAATTCCCTCAGATCCTACCTTGGGTCTAAAACTCAACAGATGGCCCCAGATCTTTGTCTTGAATAACACCATCTCTTCCCTTTGTCCCTCAAGTATTAGCCATTGGAGTGGTAGCCTTCACCCTGTGGTTGCTATTTCTGGTGGCTTCATCGTGTTTTCTTGTTTTTTGTTTGTTTCCTTGCTGGCTTATTTTGTTTTATTTCATTTTTCTCTACAAGCTTGTGACCATTGCACCTTTTAAAATGTTCTTCATAGAGCTAAGGGTTTTAGAGACAGTTTGTTTTCATACTGACCCTTGACTGAATGAGGGCACCTTGTTTACTTATTGTCTTAACTTGGATTCCTAAAAAGCAGAGCATAAGATGACTTCCACAGCTGTGTTATTTGAAAAGTGACCCCAGGAAACTGGAATAAGAGACTGGGGAGAGTAAAAAGAGAAGGAAAAGAATAAAAATAAAGGTTAAATTTTGAGGTCACTGCTGTGGGCAATGAGACTCAATTTTGCAAGGAACTCCAGGAGCTTACAGAATGTCTCCAATCATTGTCTGACCCTCATCTTCCTTTGGTCAAAGACTGCCCCAGGGATGCTAATTCTGTCATCAATCTGCACCAGTGCAAGGACTGTGCACATTCTCACTAACATCTGTAATTTTAGAGGAAGCCTGAGGAGAAGATTAAGACATAAGGCATGTGTTTGAGGCAAAATACTATGAGAGCACTGAGTCAAATCCAAACAGAACTGTCAACCCCACTTCCGGCGGAAATTAGGGTTGTGGTCACAGGGATGTCCGAGACAGAACCAGAGGTATCTGGGGTATTTATAACAAGGTTTTTGGTAAACATACAGCAAAAATAAAATTCCCTTCTATTCTTAGTTTACCAGCATGTGATTTTCTTTTTTAAAAAAATGATTGATTTTTTAAAAAAAATTTGTGCCAATTAAGATTATTCAGTTCAGTTCAGTCGCTCAGTCATGTCAGACTCTTTGTGACCCCATGAATCACAGCACGCCAGGCCTCCCTGTCCATCACCAACTCCCAGAGTCCACCCAAACCCATGTCCATTGTGTCGGTGATGCCATCCAACCATCTTATCCTCTGTCGTCCCCTTCTCCTCCTTCTCTCAGTGCCTACCCTCTTACTTGGGTTTCTGCTACCTTGAACGTGGAGTAGCTTCTACAGTCTGCGCTCCTGTTCCAGTGCAGCCGCACGCGCTTGTACGGCATCCAGCCACCACAATTATTATTTGTTTCTTTTCTTTACTGGTGTGATGCATTACAATTATAGTTTTTCTTGTCATATTATGCTTTCATTACTACGGTGAAGTCAATAGGTTTGTGATACACACACAGACAAAATTAGATAAGGACTGACGAAATTTTAAGATTTTTTTTATTCACAAGGGGCTTCCCTGTGGCTCAGACGGTAAAGCGTCTGCCTGCAATGCTGGAGACCCAGGTTCGATCCCTGGGTTGGGAAGATCTCCTGGAGAAGGAAATGGTACCCCACTCCAGTACTCTTGCCTGGAAAATCCCATGGATGGAGGAGCCTGGTAGGCCACGGTCCATGGGGTCACGAAGAGTCGGACACGACTGAACGACTTCACTAGGCAGAATCATGTCCACCCTTACCTCAAGGTACCCACATCCTAATCCTCAGAATCTATGATTATGTTGTTTCAAAAGGAAGAGACTTTGTAGGTGTGACGAGATTCAGAATCTGGAAATGGGGAGGGTATCCTGGATTATCCAAGTGGGCTCAATCTAATTAAATGGATCGGTAAAGGTCCCAGCTCTGGTCAAAGGGAAAAGTAACTATGCAAAGATGGTCAGAACGGAATAGGGAACTGGGAGCCAAAGTGTATGGGTGACCCGGAGAAGCAGAAAAAGGCAAGGAAACAGCTAGTCTTTGACAGTCTCCAGATAGGAAGGCAGTCCTGGAACACTTTGATTTTAGTCCAGTGAGACCCATGTTGGGTTTGAGACCCTCAAAACTCTTAGAAATTACATTATATGAAACTGCTAAATTGGTGGTGATTTCGTAGAGGGACATATAATACTAACACTGAGACTGATCTGAAAGATTCCTATTTGATATACCCTCTCCTTGTTTTAGTAGTTTGATATTTTGATAAAATTTATTCTGTCCTTAAATACTGTGTTGGAGAGTTTCCTTTTTTAAAAATACCAGTCTTAGATTTTGTTTTACATGGTGGTTATTTTTTCCTTAACTGCTTTGTAAAACCACCTGTAATACCAGCTGGAGCATGAGTCACTGTTGCAGGTAGGTTTATTTCCTAGCTCAATTTCTTCTATGATTATTTATGAAGAAATTAATATTTTCTTATGATTTATTTTTCCTGAGATAAAAGGCCATCTTTTAAAATATGATTTCTCATAATTATTGTTCTCATTTTTCTCTTGATTATTCTTACTAGAAGCACATTGATTTTATTACATTTTTTTGTTAAGAACCAGCTCTTTATTTTTATTATCTGGTCCAATAATCCCTGGTTTTTAGCACTTTGAGAATTTTTTTCTTTCTACTGTCTTTGATTTATTCTGTTAAGATGTATCTAGTTTTTTGAGATGAATGCTGAATTTGTTTATTTTCAAAAATTTTAAAGCTAAATCATGTTAATGCTATAAACTTATTTGTAATTACTACGTTCACTCTATTCCAGAATTTTGATATGTGGTAAGCTTATTTTCATTCAGTCGTAATGACTGTATTATCTTTACTATAATTTCTTTTGTCTTTATTGGGATATAATCAATATATGATTATATTAGTACCAGACATAAACAGAATGATTGTATATACAAACAGAATTTGTATATACTATAAAATAATAACCACAGAATATAGTTATCATCTGCTCATTATATAATATTTTTCTTGTGTTGAGGTCTTTCAAGATCTACTCCCTCAGCAACTTTCAAATAGCCAATACAGTGTTATTAACAATAGTCATCAGGCTGTACATTGCATCCTTATGACTTATTTAAGTCTGTATGTTTTGTCCCTCTTTACCCACTTCAACTACCTCCTACTTCTGACTTCTCGTAACTATCAATGTACTCTCTGTATATATAAATATAAACTAGTTTTTGTTTGTTTTTATCATATTTCACATGTAAATGAAATCAAACATTTGTTTTTCTCTGTTTGACTTATTTTACTTAAGATAATTTCTTCAAGATCCATCCACGTTGTTACCAAATGGCAAGACTGCATTCCTTTTTATGGCTGAGTAGTATTCCATTGTATATATATCACATTGTCTTTATCCATTCATTCATAGATGGTCATTTAGATTGTTTCCACATCTTGGTTATTATAAATAATGTTTCGGTGAACGAGTGGTGTATGTATCTTTCCAAGTTAATGTTCTCATTTTCTTCAAGTAAATACCCAGAAGTGGAATTACTAGATTATATGCTAGTTCTATTTTTAATTATGAGAAATCTCCATAATGTTTTTAATAGTGGCTGCACCATACTTTCTTTTTAACTCATGTGTTGTAAGGGATAGATAAATAGATAAGTACGAGAAGAAATCCTGTCTTCTCATACATGTCTCATACACACGTCTACCTGTGTCCTGGATAAAAATCTGCATCACAGGAAAACAAAATCTACACCATTAGCTACCCACCTTGCTTTCTCTGTATGTTTAACTTCTCCCTCTCTAACTCACTACTTCCCCAGTGTGATAAGAAAATGTACTGATACCACAGGTCCTCTACTTTTCTTTAGTGACTTTCATATCTCCTACCATCTTCTCTACTTCCTAATATCTCCTCTCCTTTTATAGACAAGCTCCTTACTATTTATAGGATATCACCTCTCCATCTTCCAGAATCTAAGATCATATTAAAACAAACAAACACTGAAATCATTGTGCTCAATTACCTATATACTTCTCTACATTCAAATCCGATGCACTGTTAGGTTCTCATCAAGAGAGTGCTCTGAAATATTGACATCTTGATATTCTCAATTTCCCTGGGTTTTGAAATATTATTTTCTTAGTTTCCTACTTCTCTCCTTTTCTTCAGTAGCACCACCATCATTATCACCCCTCAATCAAATGTTGTTCCCCAATGTTCTGTCTTAGAGTTATCTCATGTTATATACATAATTGGTTGATGTAGCTTTATTATAATTTTTGTATCTATATTCTATCTGTATATTCTATATTCTAACTATGGAATATAGATATATTAAATATTCTGATCACTTCTAAATCCACACTTCAGTCCTATTTCCTGCTTCCAAGTTTCTGCAGAAATACGTTGCTTATTTGACCACGAATTAAACACCCACATTTGCTGGACTATTTTATATTTGTGATGAGGATAAATTTGAAGGAAAAACAAGAAAATGAAGCTTGGTGTCAGATTTTGGCAGATTGTGCCAGTCAGCCAATTCAAATTCTGCTTAATAGGTAATGAAAATGATCAAATGTTTTCTGAAAATGATAACTGACGTGAAGGATAATATGCTTTAGAGAAAATCCTGTATTGCTATATGGTAAACAAATCAGAGAAAGAAAAAGCAAAAGAGAGATGGGGAAATGTCATGATATGAAATTAGCATAAGGAATCAATGGCCTAAAGTGGGATGGCAAGAGTAGAATGTAAAAAGAGAGGAGGAAAACTTCTAAAGAGTTTATAAAACATATTATATGATCACATCATGATTATTGGAGTATGAGAAAATGAAAGAAGGATCAAGTAAAATGTTTAATATTCACTCTGGCTTAGTAGGAAAATAATATGCCAATAGAAAAAAAATAGTTCATTTTGTCTCATATTTAAGGTATAAATGAGACATTTCTGTGAAAAGTAGTCCTGATATTCAAGTAAGATGCCACCTAAAAGATAAAAATTAGGAAGTTACTAAAGCAAATGGTGGATGTTCTGTAAATGGAAAAGGTCCTCTAGAGAGATTTGATTAGAGCAAGTGCATTGAAAGTAGATTCCTGGAGCGTGACTGCATTTGTATATAAAAAAGTAGTTGATCTATGTGAAAACATGGTAACAATTACAGTAAAAGAGAACACAACATTAGGTAAGCTAAGGGAAGAGCACCCCAGGAAGGAGATTTTGATCAACAGGGATAAAGTGTGTAGAAAAATCAATATATGGAAGGTTTGGAAAAGGGCTTTGGATATGGAACTTATTAGGGCAACACTCAGTACTACAGGGTATGCACTTTTTTTTTTTTTTTTTTTTGCCTTTATTTGAAACTCATCTATTGAAGTTCCATGAAGAGTAGGGCAGCAGTTCATCCTGACTAAAGGTCAGCTCTGTGGTATGCAAAGTGCGCTCAAGAAGTACTCTGCCTTCTGTTTGAAAGACACAGTAGGCCCTGGAAATAAAGCAAGTTTACAAACCTCAAAGGTATCCTAATTGGAGAGAAACAGCTATTCTAAAATCAGGTAGAAATAGCCATGTAACTAAATTAGTGTGCTAAAGTGTACACTTCATTGTAAAAAGGCACTGTAGGTACTATGGGAAAAAAAAAAAACTATTTTCAGTAATAAAAAGTCTTCATTGAGACAATGATATTAGACTTGAGTCTCAAAAATAAGCAGAATGGAAACCTATCAACTACTTAAGTATGAGAAGAGATAAGACTGAAAATGTAGGTAGAAGTCAGATCGTTAAAAGCACTGTACTCTGCCATGTGAACCACAGTAACATCTTAAGAAGAGGAGCTGTTTTCCAGAGAATATTTTAAAATATTAACAATTTTCCCCATATGGTTTTCTCCCAATAGTCTTGGCCCCATTCAAGCAGAAAGCTATCCTGTAAAAATGTCAAAATCAAGGAAGATAATCCCTCATCCTGGGTAGAGAACCAGGGAAGCAGCAATATTTCAGAAACAGAAGATGTTGTTTGGAGTGTTTATAAGATAGGGCCTCAGATGCCCTACTGAGATTCTCCTGCATGACAGAAGAGTAGTGGCATTCTTGCTGAGCATGCAAGAATAGGCAAAACATGTAAAGTTCTATTAGACCTGAAAGGACCTTGTAGACAGGGTTTTTGAAGTGAAATCACTCAGGCGTGTCCAACTCTTTGCAACCCCATGGACAGTAGCCTGCACCAGTCTCCTCTGTCCACAGGATTTTCTAGGCAAGAGTACTGGAGCGGGTTGCCATTCATCTCCAAAGTCACCTGGCTAGACAGATAACATAGAAAATAAGATGCTCCCTGTTAGGCAGAAAGTTAGGCATGATCAGTGAGGGATGGCATAGCTGAAAAAGATTTGAATTGATCTCTAAACCTCACCCCAGACCCTGCCCCATGTGGCCCAGGAGAGCTCACAGATAAGACAGAAAATAACCACAGAGACTGTTTCTAACTCAAGTGCAGGCGTCCTAAGCCCACATTGGATACTAACCAACCACAGGGGCTCCTTCAACTCCAGCCCATGCACCCTTCATGCACAGCTATGCTTTCACATGACCTTAGGCAGCCAGGAACCCACTAAGGGTTCATAAATATTCTATACATACATACATTTGACTATAACAGATTGAATTATGGGGAAAATGTGCAATACAGCCTGTTGTTATGTAACTTGCAACTGTCAATCAAAACTGTCAATATTAGGGCCAGTGCCTCTTTTGGCTTGGTCCTCCTCTCCCTTGAGGTGTTCTTTACTTAATAAACTTGTTTTGCCACGGGTAAGACCTCAGGTTCTTCTTTGTGTCCTTACCAAGAATGGAGATCCAATGGAGAACAGCCCCACCCCCCACCCCCCGCCGCCCACCTTTAGCAGATTTGACTATATGTTAGCAATATCAGCTTCTACAACTCAGCTTGATCTTTTCACTCAGATTACAACAACTTCAGTTCTTTCAAATAGTAAAAATCCAACACCACACAAACCTACCCTCTAATTTTACATTTTCTTGAAAGAATGCCTTTATTTATTTTCTCGGTACTCATTGAATCTGCTTATGTATTATATAGCTGTTACTTAGTATTAGAAGCAAAAGTGAAGTCTCTTCATAGCTACAAAGAACAAACTGATGGTTGCCACAGGGACAGGGGTGAGAGAATGAGTGAAACAGGTGAGGGAGATTAAAAAGTTCAAACTTCCAATTACAAAACAAATGTCACGGGGATGCAATGTATCTTATAGGGGATATATTCAATAATATTATAATTTAATTGACAGAGACAGTGACTAGACTAATTTTGGTGTTCCTTTCATAATGTATACAAATATTGAATCACTCTGTTGTACACCTGAAAATAACACAATACTGTAAGTCAATTATACTTCAGAAAAAGAAAAAGGAAAATTATTTCCCCTGGGGTTACAGAATGTGAGGTAGCAGCTGCCTGCAGCCATTTTTATTGTTCATATGAAGAAAAAGAATGAAATGAACATAGAGAGTAGAGCCAAGTGCCAGATAAAGTAAAAGACTAGACATTTATCTGGACACCTGGATCCAGTCACACCTTAAGTTAGCAGTCCTGGAAACATTTTCTTTTTCATATGTACTAACAAATTGATTATTTTTTCCTTAAAAAGAGAGAGAAAGAAGCTTCTCATGAAGAGAAACTGTTTTAGCAGAGTTTACCTAGATAACTGTCTAAGTATTGGGTTGACAAAAAAATTTCTCTGGGCTTTTCAGTAACATCACACTGACAGGAAGAATGGATATTAAAATTTCCCCAAGGAGATTATATAGCATATATCCTTTATACTATTTCTCAGTATAACGACCAAGTATTTATGTGAGAAATTATATATTGTAAAAATTCCCTGATTAAAAGCCAAATTGGACATCTCAGAGTTAATACTGAAGAAGCACTGTAAAACAGGATCTAATGTTGAAATAAAAATGGCTCTGATGCACTAGGAAAATTGTGATCATTCTTTTCCTTTTTATGTCTCCCTTCACATCTGAAGATATAATGTAAGTTGATAATACATTATAAAATGACCTTCACAAATCTATACTAATGACTACCTAGAACAGATCACAGTATTACAGATTTCCAAATGAGTAATGATCAGTTTTAATGAAGAGGTGTAGTAAAACTTATTCGACCCTGCCACTTTTGTATGTCCTTCTAAAGAATCACGGTAATATCTCAGTTCATTCATTCCCTGTAACTTAATAACTTCTGATTTAGCACAACTATAGCAGCAGCAGGGAAAAAAAAAAAAAAAAACCAACTCCAGAAAATGTAATCCTGATTAATAAAATTAAGCTAAATGATAAGGCAAAGCAGTAAAACCTCAATGACAGTATTTAATGTAGAACCTGATTTATCTGCCGCATCAACCACAGATGGAAAGTAAGAACAGACTTGTGTATTTTAACTAAAAGAAACATATTAAAGAAAAAAAATCATCTTCATCAAAATAATTAAAATACCGTTATTTTCTCTGGAATACATTTTTAAGTGAAATTTAAGCATAGAGAAGATTGGACATCTAGACAAAATTTAATCTCTTTGAAAAAGATATATTTCTAGAACTAAATAATCGGTAGACATTTGACTGTTTCAATTTACTAAAGCATCTATTTGAGCGAATTCACTATAGTTGGAGATTGTGGAATCATGAAGGTTTTTCCATAGTCAAAGATATTAATGAACTTTAGAATTGTAGCAACAATGTCATCAAAATAAAAATTAGGAAAACAAGATCAGCATATTTCACATTAATACTTTTCATATAGTGTCCTAAGAGTTAACAAATTATGTCAGACAAATCCTATATGCATGATTTGCCTCCATTAAAGTGCTAAAGTAGACTGAAGCTATACTTCCTCTCTGGAAGGAGTTAATTCTTTTTCATTTTTGCTACAATAGACTGATTCATATTTTAGCTTTCTATGTCATATTGCCAATACCCAATTTTTATTGTTTCTTCTACTATAAAGCATGTCCTCTTCTTGTCAAGCTCAAAAGGGCATCATGATGAACCTTGCATTGCATCGGCTCATGATCATTTTCCTGTCAACATCTATCACAAAGCCACAGAGTGTCTTTCCTATGGTTACTGCAATGCTGTTATTATATAATCAGCAGTTACTATGCTTAAACATCACTGTTCAAAATTGTATTTATCAGGAAAGTTTTAAAGAGTCTTGCCTGTTCTGGTTAATGATGTGCAATAAAACATATGTGTGTGTGTGTGTATGCATATATACCTCAAATAACTATTCTCCAAAAAAATCCCACGTTTAAAAGCAAATTTGCTGAATTATCCAGGAATATCAGCAAACATAGAAGATAAAATTAATGTGGATTGACTTCAAAACTGAATCTAAATTTTGTTTTTTATGGTTATAAAACCAGTGAGAGTTTATGCCTTCAAAGGAAGCTGAAGTTCTGAATAATTTAATGGAAAAATTGGTGGAGAAAAATCAACAATTTTGAACTACAAAGAGACCAGATGAACAAACCAGATCAACTATTAAGAGATTATGCTCTAAAGAAACTGTAAGTCTAGCCTATGAAACATTGCCAGCTTGCCAAGTGAATATGCTGTGGCAGAGATATGGAAAATCAGGGTCATTCTCTCTTCATCCTTCATTTTTTAGGGTGACCTGAAAAGGCTCAGTCTTGAAATTGGACTGCCCTGGGTTCAGCTTTGTGCTCTGCTGATCACTTACAAGTGATGTGACATTGTGACTATAATTTATATTGGTTGTCCTTTAGTTTCATTACTCTTCAAATCATGCAAGCTTGGTGGGTGGATTAGAGCAGCTTTTACAAAATATATAACTCACTTCTGGTGATTTTTAATCTGTTGACATGAATATAGTTTAAATAATGATACTAATGAGGTTAGTTTAGCAAATCCAGTCTCTTGTCAAAGAGCCCTCTCAGATGTTAAAGGTACATAAAAACATAAAGAACCATTCAGAGACACTATCTAAGGCTATCTTGGGTGGAGAGTTTCCTAAATGGTCTATTTCCTAAGCAAAAACTATGCCTTCAAGATTAGATAAAAATGTTTCTTATGTGCAGGAAGAGAGAAATTTTTCTTTTTACATTTATGTAGAGGTTGTATTTCCCACATAAACATGAGAGCAATTTCAGCCTCATTAAACAAAGGAAAAAAAAAAATCAAAGACAACTAAAAAAAAAACAAAAACAAGAACTCCAACTATAGAAAACAGGAATTGGTTTGTTTTAAGCAACTAAAACTCAACTGAAGTAACTTTGGAACTGTCTATTTCAAGAGCCTAGGGGCAGCTACACTGAAGAGAGAGACAGGACACTATCAAGCCTTCCTTTCTCTTTTTGTTTCTGGTCCATATGCCTCCCGGTTTATCAATCTCATGCTATAAATTTTATTTTCTCCATAGAACTAGAACGATGTTCACAAGCATCCCTGGGATCAAACATTTCTTGAAACATCATACAGGATAAAAACCCATCTTCCAGTATTAAGATGGGTTTCTAACTGCTCTAAGTCAGATTAATTTACCAGCCCTGGGAGAATTATCAAAACTACATCTTCGAAACGCCAGAAATGTCCCAGAGTTGGGTTGTTTGACAACAACAGTCAGTGATTATGAATCTGTTTTTCACTCTCCCTCTGATAGAAGAAAATTTTAATCTGAAAAAATTTCAGTTCCCTGGGGTTTAAAGACCTAGTACCAATAAGGAAGAGAAAATATATGCTATAATAAGAACATAAAATGTTCTATATTACATACACATCAGCAAATATTACTATAAATATATAATATTATATATATATATATATATATTAGAGTGAAAATCCCTCTTTTGCTAATGTTCAGCAATCAGTTCAGTCACTCAGTCACATCCAACCCTGCGACACCATGGACTGCAGCATGCCAGGCCTCCCTGTCCACCACAAACTCAGGGAGTTTACTCAAACTCATGTCCATCGAGTTGGTGATGACAACCAACCATCACATCCTCCGTCATCCCCTTCTCCTCCTGCTTTTAACCTTACCCAGTTGGGCTGCTGTCTATGGGGTCGCACAGAGTCGGACACGACTGAAGCGACTTAGCAGCAACAGCAACAGGGTCGTTTCAAATGAGTCAGTTCTTCACATCAGATGGCCAAAGTATTAATGTCAGCTTCATCATCAGTCCTTTCAATGAACATTCAGGACTGATTTCCTTTGGGATGAACTGGTTGGATCTCCTTGCAGTCCAAGGGACTCTCAAGAGGCTTCTCCAACACCACACTTCAAAAGCATCAATTCTTTGGCACTCAGCTTTCTTTACAGTGCAACTCTCACATCCATACATGACTACTGGAAAAACCCTAGCTTTGACTAGATGGACCTTTGTTGGCAAAGTAATGTTTCTGCTTTTAATATGCTATCTAGGTGGGTCATAGCTTTTCTTCCAAGAAGCAAGCATCTTTTAATTTCATGGCTGCAGTCACCATCTGCAGTGATTTTGGACCCAAAAAAAGTAAAGTCTGTCACTGGTTCCATTTGCCGTGAAGTGATGGGCCCAGATGCCATGATCTTAGTTTTCTGAATGTTGAGTTTTAAGCCAACTTTTTCACTCTCCCCTTCCATTTTCTTCTCTTTAGTTCCTCTTCACTTTCTGCCATAAGGGTGGTGTCATCTGCATATCTGAGGTTACTGATTTTTCTCCTGGCAATCTTGATTCCAGCTTGTGATTCATCCAGCCCAGGGTTTCTCATGATATACTCTGTACATAAATTAAATAAGCAGGGTGACAATATACAGCCTTGACATACTCCTTTTCCTATTTGAAACCAGTTTGTTTTTCCATGTCCAGTTCTAACTGTTGCTTCCTGACCTGCATACCGATTTCTTAAGAGTCAGGTCAGGTGGCCTTGTATTCCTATCTCTTTCAGAATTTTCCACAGTTTGTTGTGACCCACACATCAAAGGCTTTGGTATATTCAGTAAAGCAGAAATAGATGTTTTTCTGGAACTGTCTTGTTTTTTTGATGATTCAACAGATGGTGGCAATTTGATCTCTGATCCCTTGCCTTTTCTAAATCCAGCTTGAACATCTGGAAGTTCACAGTTCATGTATTGCTGAAGCCTGGCTTGGAGAATTTTGAGCATTAATTTACTAGCATGTGAGATGCCAAAGCAATTTTTTGGCATTGTTTTCCTTTGGGATTGGAATGAAAACTGACCTTTTCCAGTCCTGTGGCCACTGCTGAGTTTTCCAAATTTGCTAACATATTGAGGACAGAACCTTCACAGCATCATCTTTTAGGATTTGAAATAGCTCAACTGGAATTCCATCATCTCCACTAGCTTTGTTCGTAGTGATGCTTCCTAAGGCCCACTTGACTTCACATTCCAGGATGTCTGGCTCTAGGTGAGTGATCACACCATTATGATTATCTGGTTTGTGAGGATCTTTTTTGTATAGTTCTTTGGTGTATTCTTGCCAACTTTTCTTAATATCTTCTGCTACAGCCATGGATATATTCAAGTCCTTCAAACCATATCAGTGAAAAAAATAATATAATTTATAAAAATGATGATCATGAAAAGAAAGACAGGGGGAGCAAGAAATAATGACAGGTTAAGGCAGAATAGAAACAAGATTGATACACTGACTTTTGGATTCAAGGTAGACGTTTTCCTAACAACGACATATATCTCTATGCATTTATATACATATATAGTTTATAAACTGTTGAAATTACTCTTTCAATACAACTGTATATGTAGCCCTTAAATCAAATTGAAATTCATTTGCTCCTAAAGGACAAATTTAATAACCTTTCCATAAATTGCCTTAAGGAATGATTCCTTGTACATGTTTATTCTTATATGGTCAATGATGTATTACCTAGTCAGGGGCTATACTACCTAAACATTATTATTAATTACGGTATGTCAGCTACACATAGAAAGCATTACGAACAGTGACTTAGAAAAAAATGAGCTTATGTGTCTTGCACAATAGGAAAGCCATGGGTTGATAGTCCACATTGGTGTGGAAGTCCCAGGCATCTATGCAACGTCCATTGTCCTGTTCGGTCACCTTTGCCTGTGGCTTTCATTCTGGTGTTTAGAAGTTGACAGTTACGGTCCCAGGTATCCAGTTATCATATTGAAAGTGAAAAGGGAAACCAAAATAAAGACCAAATAAAGACAGAGCAAACAAGCTGAAATTCTTTTTATAAAGGATCCCCACATTTCTGCAAGTCTAACCCTGAATCTTCTTCAAGTCTATGAACCAAAACTGCATCATAATAACCTTCTGTGGTCCCAAATGAATGTGAAAGGATAAATATTTTTAATTGGTATGTATCTCTCAGGGAAAATACAGAGTTCTTATTAGTCAAGAAAGAGACAGTGTCATTTGGGTAAGCAATTACTTGTATTGAGAGTGCTATCATGACATGAATGTATCACTTCTAATTTACATCCCACATGAGCATTAAACACATCTGGTGTTACAAGTAAAAACAATAATCAAAACCAATGGTAGCTACAGCTAGATAATACCCAAACAATTTTTTAGTAAAAATAAATTGTCAGTTACCATGGGTAAGTTAATATCGGGGATCTGAAGAAGTTTTCAACTGCTATACATTCCACCAAGCTTTTCTTTAATTGGAGGCTAATTACTTTACAATATCATGGTTTTTGCTATACATTGACATAAATCAGCCATGGGTGTACATATATCTCCCATCCGGAACCCCTCCCCCCACTTCCCTCCCCATCCCATCCCTCAGGGTTGTCCCAGTGCACCAGCCCTGAGCACCCTGCCTCATGCATAGAACCTGGACTGGTGATCTATTTCACATATGGTAATATACATGTTTCAATGCCATTCTCTCAAATCATCCCACCCTTGCCTTCTCCCACAGAGTCCAAAAGTCTGTTCTTTACATCTGTGTCTCTTTTGCTGTCTCGCATATAGGGTCATCATTACCATCTTTCTAAATTCCATATATATGTGTTAGTATACTGTATTGGTGTTTTTCTTTCTGACTTACTTCACTCTGTATAATAGGCTCCAGTTTCATCCACCTCATTAGAACTGATTCAATTCTTTTTAATAGCTGAATAATATTCCATTGTGTATATGTACCACAGCTTTCTTATCCATTCGTCTGCTGATGGACATCTAGGTTGCTTCCATGTCCTGGCTATTGTAAACAGTGCTGTGATGAACACTGGGGTACACGTGTCTCTTTCAGTTCTGGTTTCCTCAGTGTGTATGCCCAGTGGTGGGATTGCAGGGTCATATGGAAGTTCTATTTCAAGTTTTTTAAGGAATTTCCACACTGTTCTCCATAGTGGCTATACTAGTTTACATTACCACCAACAATGTAAGAGAGTTCCCTTTTCTCTGCATCCTCTCCAGCATTTATTGTTTGTACACCTTTTGACAGCAGCCATTCTAACTGGCATGAGATAGTACCTCACTGTGGTTTTGATTTGCATTTCTCTGATAATGAGTGATGTTGACCACCTTTTCATGTGTTTGTTAGCCATCTGTATGTCTTCTTTGGAGAAATGTCTGTTTAGTTCTTTGGACCACTTTTTAATTGGGTCATTTATTTTCCTGGTATTGAGCTGCATGAGCTGCTTGTGTATTTCGGAGGTTAATTCTTTGTCAGTTGCTTCATTTGCTATTATTTTCTCCCGTTCTGAAGGCTGTCTTTTCATCTTGCTTATAGTTTCCTTCATTGTGCAAAAGCCTTTAATTTTAATTAGGTCCCATTTGTTTATTTTTGCTTTTATTTCCATTACTCTAGGAGGTAGGTCATAGAGGATCCTGCTGTGATTTATATACATTCCACCAAGCTTTTTAAAATTCCATAGGAGTAATTTATGATGGAGGTATGTTTATTTTATAGATTAGAAAGCTTATTTTCATAGAGCTTGAGTAATTTCCCCAAGTCCCACAGCTGAAAAGCAACAGGGTCAAGAATTTAACCCAGATATTTTAAAGTTCACATCTCTGTTTTGTTTACAATGCTTTCCTTTCCATTGATACCTTTAGGCTGAACTGTTTTTGCCACTTGTTTCTCCCTCCGGTGTACTTGGATGTTCATTTCAACCAAACTCAAAACTTAAAAAAAAAAAATAAAGAAGTACAGTTTAGTATATATCTCAGTGTGTAATTGGTTTTAAGCTTGAATCTTTTGGCAAACAAAATCTGGAAAATCTTCAGTACAACGATTGTTGCTAAAAGTAAGTATAAAATAATAAATAATGGAATAGCTTGTTAATTAATTAACTAACGGGATACTTTTCTAGTGTGACAACTGATAAAGAAAACATTTTACTCATCCTAACACAGGTATGCCTTCAGAAGCAGTGGATTATTTTAAAAAAGGGAAGTGATTACTATAGTGATTGATTGAGTTTTAAATACATGTAAAGGTCTTTGATCAATTCTGACAAGAAAAGTGTTTCCAGATGAGAATGGAATCTTGGAAGAAATCTCTGAAGCAAAACCCCAAAATGCTTAAAGTTAATTAAAATTCAAATTTTACATGTGCCTATAACTGTGGAAGTTCTGTGGAAATTCACAACTGTTAACATAATCTTTCCATCAAAGAAATAACAAAGCAGAATCTTTCATGACATCATGAAATTATTAGAAAATGTTATATTTTAAAAGGAAAATGAGAAAACAATCACTCTGTTTTACACTTAGTCTAACCCCTGTCCTTTGCTTGGTAATGCATGAGCAAATTATCTATGAATAACATTTATTGCATATTACTGTCATTAACATATAAATGCAAATTGTGCTTGATCTTCCCTACTGATGGTGTTGGAGAAGAAACAATTTGCCACATCAATGGGAATATATTAAGAACTAAAAGTTTTGTATAAATTTTATCTACTCTGATAAAGATATCCAGTTCAACATAGCACCTGCAGTGGGGACTATTGCCTGGTTATATTTATCGTAGTCTATCTCCCCAAAATATCCATAAAGTTTCTCTTAGCCAAAATATGTGTTTAAACAGGAATATGACAGGGTCTACCTCCCCTACACCTTTAAGTGTTTTATGGTGACTATTGCTGCTGCTAAGTCGCTTCAGTCGTGTCCGACTCTGTGTGACCCCATAGATGGCAGCCCACCAGGCTCCCCCATCCCTGGGATTCTCTAGGCAAGAATACTGGAGTGGGTTGCCATTTCCTTCTCCAATGCATGAAAGTGAAAAGTCAAAGTGAAGTCGTTTATGATGACACTAATCTCCAAATTCTTTCTTCTTGCTATGCCGTTTCTAATTACTATATTGGTTGAAGTGGAAAAGGTCAGGTTCAGGATTTTCTTCTTGACCCTGTGTAGATTAATCTTACTTTCTTCTTCCTTCCCATTGTTTTCAGGAAAACTTGTACACTAGATTTACAGGCTCATGCACCCAATTTTTCCTATCTCAGATCTCAGAAATGTGCATTTAGTCCTTTGCAGCTTTTCTAACTTTATGACTAGACCTTTGGCCAGATTTTTGGAGCCATCTGCCTTCCAAATCTTCCATTTATAGATAGCAGCTTTATTACATCTTACTATTGAGAATTGGCTGCACTGGGCCTACCCACCATTTTTTTTTTTTTTTTTTAATTTCCTCCAGAGTTTCCACTGTTTACAAGAGCAACCATCCTGAGCCCCATTGTTATAACTGCCATTGCTCCAGTACTTTTCAGTTACCGTGTTTGTAGCATTTCTTAACACTTCACCTTGTACTTGTGAAGTATCCCAATTAACCACAAGTTAAAGCATTGGTGCTACCATGCCACTGTATGCAAAGTGTTATTGCCATCTCACTTGTCATCAGAAGTAAGGTCCTAATAGCCATACCAGAGCAAAATCTGGTTCTGAATCTTATTCACAGAGGCTGCTTTTCAGCCTCACCCTAGTTCCATCATCCTAGCCTTAGTTTCATGTCAGTAGCATGTAAGACAGAGGCTTTTCTGCTCCTACTTTGTTGTGACTTTGACTTGCAATCCCAAAGAACAGAAATGTGTGGCGGGGGGGGGGGGGGGGGGGGGGGCAGGAAGGAAGCAAAAGAGAAAAGAGGGAAAGACAAGACAAGAGAGTTTTACCAACTGGATATTTTCTAGCTATCAAGTGTAACCACTTAAATCGCTTAAAGCTTAGAATCATCATCCTTTGAACTATATAAATGCTTCTCCAGACCATTTATTGAATGAAGGGGTGAAATAATTTACTTACTCTCACTTCCTGTTGGTCAGTGGTTTGCTCCATGGAGCACTAAATTCCCCTGTACTTTCTGCTATTATGAAGCCAGTAGATTTCATAGCATCCTAGCAATTAATATCAATAGGAGGGGCTGGAGCAGGAAGCAAGAAATGTTCCATGGGTATGAGGTGAACTATTATAGGACGGTGTCATCACATATTTATTTGGAGCACTTTTAGACTTTGTTAATTCAGTCTTATGTGATCTAATGTCCTGGATAGAGGTGAAACCAAAAGTACTGAAATGGAGCATGAGTTATACAACACCTGAGAAGTTTGTGTTGAAGCAATCATCTAAACAAAAATGACTGCTACCTCCCAGCTTCTAAGCTTGCTTTCTTATCACAAAATTGACACCTATTTGTAAATGTTTTGCACAAAAAAATAAACAATTTCCCAAACAAGCAAATCATGAGCTATTTTGATGAAGAAAATAATTTATCTGGTAAGGTACCCAACCTCTGAAACCAATCAAATAATTAGATAATCAGATTTAAAATTTTAAGCTAAAAACATATCACTCGTACTGCATTTTGCACATAATCTACAATTTGTTCCATGTAAACTGAGTAAATTTTTAAAAATAGTTGATTTTGTAAAGTAACATGAGCATTCTCAAAGAGGTTTGACTCAACATTGAAGTTATTCTATAAACTGTTGAATATTTTCATTAAATTATGTTTGCTTTTATATACTGATTTCACTCTATTTATGTATGTGCTGTTGGTCAGCCAGATGGGCTGATTTTAATCTTATAATTGCACTAAAATGATCTAATTTGTATCTTTAGTGGTCTCTTAGTTATGTTATCATTCCTTTCACATCAAATCAAATTTTTCTTCCTTTTTAAAAAATTCTTTACTTGACTTTTCCATCTCTGGCCCCTGCTCCCTCATGTTACAGATATGCTCCTATTCTTGCTAATAATTTTCATTTCAGCTATTTTTTATTTCTCTTTTAGAATAATAACCCATGATATATATGTTCAACAGCATGATCTGTAGTATTTCTGAATACTGATGCTAAAACGTCCAATTAAAGATAAGCGTGTTCTTTTGAGTAAGTCTTCAGCAGAACTTTTAGTATGTTTTGAGAAAGTATTAATGCTTAATAAGTGAGTATATTTTTTAAGCAACTGTTTCTTGTCACAACTGACAGTAACTAGTCTATTTGAATATGAGTCTGTATTGTAAAACACTTACTTAAAAAACTATATTTTTCTTCTGCTATTAATAATCTTATTCCTTTAAAATATTTAGAGTATGATTCAGATGATCAACATGCAGTTCCATATATATCTAAATCCCATTCTATTGCTTTTTACTGAGCCATTTTTGCAAGCAGTATTTCATAGCAAATAATATTTCATGCTCTTTTAATATAAAATTTCATAATATGTCCACACTGCTTAATATGGAAATGGTGTTTTATATTAAAATATTCTTCAATATGCTTTTTAGAGGAATAATAGGAAATGATTTTTATGTCAAGGAAAAGGTTTCTAACACTAGGTCAAGCATTTACCTTAGGCTATCATGGTTTCAGTATGAACCTAATCCTCCTTTTATTTATTCATTTAAAAAATATTCATTGAATATAAACTATGCAGCTGACATTAACATGGCAACTGAGCAATAACATCCATAGAGATATGCATTTCAAAGTCACCTTGCTACTTTCAAGAGCCTCTTTTGGCTCTGAATTTAAGCTCACCCCAAGGATGGAAAGAACCCCTGGAGGAAGGAATGGCAACCCCCTTCAGTATTCTTGACTGGGAAATCTCATGGACAGAGGAGCCTGGCTGGTTACAGTTCATGAGGTCGCAAGAGTCAGATACAACTAAAGTGACTTAGCACTCATGCCAAAATACTTTTGTTGCAATGGAGTGTTTTCAAAGCTTTTAGATCTCTTTAAGCTATCATTTATTCTTACCTGAATTTTCAATGTATGCATCTATTTATAAAGATTCCTCATGTTGTAGACCTGATTTTAGCTAAAGATGATAAGTAATAGTGTAATTATAGAGATAGACTCTTGATGAAAAACACTCATCCAATGTAAATGGTTAGTCAATGAGATTCACAAAGAAATAGACAGCACTAGTGAATTCACAACAGATAACACCATTAAAACTGATTCCCTAAGGGGAAAAAAAAAAAGGAAATGTTGATTGGCAGGTAGGGGGTCTTTATAATATAATAGCTATAGCTGTTGGCAGTCTGTTATTTCATAGAGATTTTGTGTTTTGCTAATGAGCCTGTAACTATTGGCTCTTTCTATTTGTTCTAGGGCCAAAGACAAACACAAACCAACAAACAAAAGAAATAGAAACAAACAAAGGAAAAAAACCCACTAAGGTTGAGGTTAAAGGAACAATAGAGTTAATGGAGCACCCAGTCCTCTTCTTAAACTCAATCAGCATAGTAGTTTTGTATCACTAAAGGAGAAAGTTTGGAAGAAGATATCTGGAAAGTTTGCTGAGTTCTTGGGCATCAAAGTGGTTGATTAATACAGGTAGGACAATCCCCAAACTAAAAGTAACTTTCAAGCCCCGATGCACTTTCCGTGATGGTATACGTAAGAGCCAAAGAAATAAAATGATTCATTTTGCCCACAGAACAGCAGCGGATGTGGGTCACTTGGATTACATATGGTATAGGCATGGAAAATGTCCCACCACAGGAGAGCCCCGAGCGAGCTTCCAGCTGTTTCCCTGGATCTGGAGAGGCTGGAGAGATGACAAGGGAAAGACCTAAGAGTGGAAAACTACTAAGCCAGAGAAGAGAAAAATATATAAAGACCATGCACTAAGGAGATCTAGGCAGAGTTGTTGAAAAGTGCCTCAGTCAAGGTTTTCAGATGAAGGCTTTGAAAATGAGGTGTCTGTGTATGAGCATGGGGAAGGTGACTTGCCTGGTAGCTCAGATGGTAAAGCGTCTGCCTATAATGTGGGAGACCTGGGTTCAGTCCCTGGGTCGGAAAGATCTCCTGGAGAAGGAAATGGAAACCCACTCCAGTGTTCTTGCCTGGAAAATCCCATGGACAGAGGAGCATCGTAGGTTACAGTCCTTGGGGTCACAAAGAGTAGGACACGACTGAGCGACTTCACTTCACTCCACTTCATGGGGAAGGTAGCCTGAGCCTTTGACTACAGTTCCCACTACAGACAGCGACATACTCTATGTAAAAGGCGTGATTGTGGGGAAGACAGTCTTCTCTCATGAGATCTTTGAGATGGTCTCTGTAATTATATATGGTCAGTCCTGAAAGTTCAGACATAGGATTTTGGCCTGGAGCCAGACTCAAGAGCATTCTTTCTTGTCACAAAAGATTATGTGATGCCTTGGGAACAATAATTATGCTTCATGTTCTGGGAGACAAATGACTCCTAGACATGAAAGGATTAATTTTTCATCACCTACTGTCTGGCAAATGATATAATGAAGATGGTCATCAAGCTTGTACCCAGAGGAACATTATTCTTATTAAGGGCTCCAAGAAAGGTCATATTGGTACAGTGGATTATGGTGGAAAGTCTGCAAACAGTAGCTGAAAAACTTGAGTAAAAATGTTCTGCACACAAATGAAAATCTGGAGATACTTTGAAATAAATTTGAGAATGATTGTTTACATATATGCATGGTGATTCCAAGCATAGTAAGATTTCAATTCTGTAGGACTCAAAAAAATGGTTTGGGGTAATAGCTGTCTCTATGAACGGAAAGAGTCGTTTCTGCTAGTAGCTGCAACACAGTGCCACGATCACTTGATCATGAAACATTCCTCAACAGATATTTGGGGTTGGGAGAGACTGTCTTCATTTCATGGAGCCAGCTACTAACTAGGCAAATCAACCGAAATCTCCTGTTGCATAAAAGCCAGCAGGCATGAGAAATTGACCAAAAATAGCTTCCCTTGTAAGTCTCTTCTGGTTTAGCCAATAAAATCTTGGACTTTCAGGCATAAACCTTGACAATTGTATTGCTCTGTTTTTGATATGGGAGAGGTAGTAGTGGCATCTGATGTCAAACTTCCTGCCTGAACCACAGGTGTTAGGGTGCTTGACAAACCCAGCTCAAAAAATAGGGATGAATAGACTGAGAAATCTCATTTTAAGATTTGCAGAAGGGCAGAAGTTTCAGAATCTTCTCTTGAGGATTCTCAGTTCTTAGATGTGATTAGATGCAAGCAGAATGGATACAAAAGGTGTATAAAATTCTAGACATGCTTCGAAATCTTAGAACATGTCAGAAATTCCTTCTGGTCAAGATGGGGGACTTGGAATACTCAAGGGTTGGAATAAACTAAAAGATACGTTGAAATAGCAAACAACCCCAAAATCTTAGAAGTTAATACAGTAAAAGTTTAGTTTTAATTTCTGCAAAGTTGCTTGAGGCTCTGAGCAACTCTCCAGGGCAATTGTTCTCTGTAGCAACTCAGCCATTCAGGCTAGTGAAGTTCCCGCCGCTCTCTGGGTACTTTATCCAAGGCTCATAGTCTCCCTAGTTTTTGTGGTACAGGAAGTCAGTGTGAAGATGTCTCCCTCCAGTCACTAAAGACTTTGGCCCTGCAATGACACATGACTTCTATTCACCAATCCTGTGCTAATTCTGGTCATATGACACCGTATAAGTAATGATGAGAAATCACCAGTACAAGTTGTGCATATGTGCGTTCTTAGTTGTTCAGTTGCGCCCGACTCTTTGCCATCCCATTGACTGCAGCCCACCAGGCTCCTTTGTCCTTGGGGATTCTCCAAGCAAGAATACTGGAGTGGGTTGACATGCCCTCCTCCAGAGGATCTTCCCAACCCAGGGATGGAACCCAGGTCTCCCTACCTGCCCCCAACCCATTTCAGGTGGGTTCTTTACCATCTGAGCCACCAGGGAGGGAAGTCCAAGTATCAAGCTGTAAGATACTGTAAATGCAACCTAATTTGTACTCAGGGCAGTGGAGGTTGGAAATACTAACACTAGATATAACCTCCACACTAAAAAGATTGTGGGGTAGGGTGGAGTGGGATGATTCAATTACTCTGAGTTCCTTCTTCACTAAATAGATTATTTTCTCCCATTTACATAGATATATATTTCTTACAATTTAAGGTTATGGCACTAATGATTTCAATTTGATATCCACTACCCTAGGAATCATTATGCAAACATAAATAGCAATGTATTTTTGACTACAGCTAAGGTCTGGTAGATTCTTTGATAAAAATTATAATCAGATCCTAGTTATTAAATTTCCTCTCCAAAAAGAGTAAGATTCTTTTAAAGTTTAAAATATTTTAAAGTTTTAATAACTATCACTTCAAATCTAATAAGCCAGTAAACACTTTACACCCCAAGTTTCTATTACTACTCAGTATTTTAAATCAATTTTTATTAATGCAAGGAAAGCAACATGAATGGAAAAACTGCAACAAATTATGTTCAAAGTCACCTAATGTCAAGACTGTTAAACAAGGCATATTTATGAACATAAATGTTTCTCCTCCTAATTATATTTTTATAGATCATCACTCTTCTTTTTTTTTTTTTTTTGTGGGGGTAAACTTTTGTGAAAGTTGTTATTTCACAGCTGTTATTTCCTCTCACTAATAATTAGCTCATCGTAAAATTCAATCTGTTGTTACTTTAAGCCCAGCTACTTCACTAAGTCAGCTGCCAAAAGTGTTATGTAACTTTCTTACTCATGGTCATTTTTGAAAGCTGTGTAGAGAAATATTCCTCCTGTTATCAGCAAAATTCACTTATCTTTAATGATTTTTATTTAGATGCCTTTTGCCTCAGTCTAACTTCCATCTTCATGGCATATCACTCCTGTTAAGTACTTTGGGAGACTGTAAATGTTAAGTGTCTTCTATTCCTTAGCTCTTCATTCTAATAAGTTAGTATAGTATACAATCTTGATTGTAGGGAAAACCAGACATGGGACAGAGGTGGCTGGGTGGGATGGAATAAAATCAGTCCAGTACATCCATGGGGAAAGAATGGTTTGGGAATGACTGAAAGACAAAGGTAATCATCCTTCTGCCACACACAAGAGAGGCAATAACACACTATTCATAGTTCATCTTTATCTCCAATACTCAAATCTTCCCTTTGGAATTATTTTCTTTCCATCCCAGACCTGCATGTAGCATAGGAATGTTTTATCAAAAGTGAAAAATAGTCAAGGATATAAAGTATACTACAGGCTGTAGTATATATATAGGATATGTATATGTATATGTACATACTAACAAAGCATGCTCATGTTAGTTATAGGATATGTACATGACAGACACATAATATCATCTACATACACATGTCAATCACACCAAACAGACACACTCTCCACATCCATAACACACCACATATTCACCAGTCACCACACTCACATGTTTACTCATCTCCCTCCCTCATCACACACAACAGTCATACTCAGAATCCTGAAATCCACAGACTTTACATTACTAGCACAGATATGTATAAAGTTTAATGGAGCTTTATCATACTTTATTTGTTCTATATTTGTATTAAGAAGAAAGTTGGATTGTTTCCTAATGACATCTAGAAATATTTTAATCTACATATTTTCATACTGTTATCTATGCCTTTTGTTTTAGAAATGATTTTCAATATTCTCTTTGGAGTATCCCTAGAGTACCCTATTTGTTCATAAGATTTTGTAAAGAAAAAGTTAATTTTATTTTCCAGTAGTTTTTTATTTCTCAAAAATTTCAATCCTAACATTGTTAAAAATATTAAAATAATGAAATCATTGTTAATTCTTAACTTCATAAATGACTCTTCCTGCCCCCCCACCCCCACCTTTGGCTGCACTAGAGACATGCAAGGATCTTAGTTCCCCGACCAGGGATCAAACCCATGCTCTTTACAATGGAAGCATGGAGTCTTAACCACTGGACTGCCAGGGAAGTTCCCATAAATGAATTTTACCATAACAAACTTCAGCGTTAGGAGTTATTGCAAAAATAAAAGTTGAATCTTAAGATGAAATTATTCCTGACATTAACTTTAAAATATTAAACCCTGTTATTAGATATTTGTTTCTGTAGGTTTATAAGATACATAGTTATAAAAATGTTATCATGCATTTTGAGACATTGGCATTTTTATTCTGAAGATGTTTACTAAAATTATAAAATTGTATCTACCAGCTGTCCAGAGAGTCAGAAAATGTTAAAAAAAAATTGTGAGAGCTGTGGTCATTGAAACAACTATAATATTTTGTTCAACCCCTAATACTGATCATAAATTCTCCTTTAGAAAACAAAAACTGAGAGAAAGAAAAGAAAGTAACAGGATATTAAGTCTGTTGGGATAAAGAACAGGACAGATAGAATTTTTGATAAGAGGCAGATAAGACTGACTAAATTAAAGGGGAAAAGAGACCTATACTTGAACCATATTTTCACAGCAGATTGTCTAGCAAAATGCTTAAATTATAGAAGATTATTAACTGATGCGGCAGTTCCCTCTCTCAAACATCCTTGCTGTGCACATACACACGTGCACATACACAGATACATCCAGATGCAAGTAGAGAGGCAAAGGAGTCTGATAGACATGGCATCAGGGAACATGAAAGAACAACTTAAAACACATTTTTCTAAGGCTTTTCATGACTATGATTCAGGTTCTCTTCTACTGTGAAAAAGCAATTCCTGTGTTCTAAGTGAATACAGTACTCCTAAGATGTGTTTTTCTACCTTTATAAAAGTATTCTCTCTTCATCTGATGACTTATCCGAACAGTACAATTAATCCTGGTGATCAAAGAAGTGAAGACATCTATGACAGTCTGTCGTTGGAGCTCACAACAACCCCAAATGTTATTGAATTGGATAACAGAAGATGCCTGCACTGTGTCACCTCAAAGTCTTCTATCTGAATGTGTCAGAATATATAGATGGACCATGAATCCCCCATGCCTGCCAGATACAATTCTAAGGAAAGTTGCCTCAACAATTTCATTTC
This sequence comes from Ovis aries, assembly GCF_016772045.2. Lineage (NCBI taxonomy): Eukaryota > Metazoa > Chordata > Mammalia > Artiodactyla > Bovidae > Ovis > Ovis aries. The sequence goes on along the minus strand of NC_056071.1, from coordinate 48,773,093 downwards.
AGTAACCATCACTGTTTCATCTCCATTCTTTCATAACATTTCTATTTGTTATTCTATACACTTTGTTTAGCAAATTAAGCCTTTTGCTAAAAAAGTGACAGAGGTCTGGGCTGGGGAATGCTTCACTAGATGGGAAGTAAACACATAACAGGCAGATGGAAGAGATTCCTAAATTCTGCAATAGATGATGAGAACTCAAAAAAGCTACAGACATACCATTCAGATTAGCCCCAAATTAAGTCAATTTAAATCTCTTCTTTTAATATAAATTTAAGATCAAAGAGAAAGGCAAATTGCTCAGTTCAAACTGCTGACTAAGCAAAACTTCTTAAGCATCTGTCTTCCTTATGAATGCAATATATCAGAATGGGAAGAACACTCAACCAGGATAACTATGTGGCCAGTAGAGCAAATTCCTCTTCTAACTCAAATCTCTACAGAGATTCACAATAAACTACCAGTGCTGCAGGGTAGCAATGGAGATACAGACATAAAGAACAGACACAGGATGGAGGAAGAAGGAAAGGGTAGGATTCATGGAGAGAGTAACATGGAACCTTACATTACCAAATGTAAACTACATAGCCAATGGGAATTTGCTCTATGACTCAGGGAACTCAAATCAGGGCTCTGTAACAACCTAGAGGGATGGGATGGGGAGGGAGATGGGATGGAGGTTCAAGGACGGAGGGGAGATACACCTATGGCTGATTCATGTCGATGTTTGGCAGAAACACAATTTTGTAAAGCAACTATCCTTCAGTGAAAAAAAAAAACAATAAAAATTAAAAAAAAGAGGGTAAGCATTTACAAAATAAGAAATGTGAATTCTGGAAACCATTAGGGGAAGCCTGGTCTTGCACATGGGATAGAAGCCCATGTTACTTTACATGCACATAGTAAAAGAAAGGGACAACCCCAATCTAACTACTGCTTCGTGACCTGAATACAGATTTCTCAAAAGGCAGGTCAGGTGGTCTAGTATTCCTATCTCTTGAAGAATTTTCCACAGTTTGTTGTGATCCACACAGTCAAAGGCTTTGGCATAGTCAATAAAGAAGAAATAGATGTTTTTCTGGAACTCTTGCATTTTCGGTGATCCAGTGGATGTTGGCAATTTTATCTCTGGTTCCTCTGCCTTTTCGGAAACCAGCTTGAACATCTGGAATTTCACGGTTCATGTATTGCTGACAGTATATTAAAAAGCAGAGATATCACTTTGCTGACAAATGTGGATATGGTCAAAGCTATAGTTTTTCCAGTAGTCATGTACTATACTGTTGTGAGAGTTGGATCATAAAGAAGGCTGAACATCGAAGAGTTCCTTTGACAGAAAGTAAATCAAACCAATCTTTCCTAAAGGAAATCAACTCTGAATATTCACTGGAAGAACTGATACTGAAGCTGAAGCTCCAATACTTTGGCCACCTGATGGGAAGAGCCAATTCATTGGGAAAGACCCCAATGGTCAGATAGGTTGAAGGCAAAAGAAGGGGAAAAAGAGGATGAGATGGTTGGGTTGCATCACCGATTCAATGGATATGAGTTTGAGCAAACTAAGGGAGATAGTGAAGGATTGGTAAGCCTGGTCTGCTACAGTCCATGGGTCACAGATTCAGACACATCTTAGCAACTGAACAACACCAACAATACATTTAGTAATTTTATTTACCTGCTCTAAAATACATTCAAATTGACTCACACACTCATATTTCAATATTCAACTAAAGTGTAATTCTTTGTTAGGTAGTGTACTAGCATTTTACTTGTGTTATTACTGAACTTAGTAATTATTACCTGACACATACTGAACATCTGATTCAAATGCAAATCTGACTGGAAAAATCTGAAGCTCTAAACTAATTTTTTTAAATGTGTTATAATGAGTTATAAATAAATCAGCATGAACTATTTATTTTCATTTTTTGTGGACTAATTTGTCTCAACTAACAAAAATATTTTCTTGTAGAAAACAAAAGCTGTTTGACATTTCAAAGAACAGACTCCTGGGTATAGGATTTGGGTTGACATTGCTTAGATGACATTCAGATCATACCAATATGCTGAGTAAGGGTTTTCCAGTACTTTTTTTTTTTTTTTTTTTTGGTTTTAGTTCACGAGATCGTTTACTATTCTCTTGGACTTAGTTTCCTAGCCTCAGGTTATCAAATAATAGAGACCTTTGACAGTCCAATCTCAAATTCCTTATGAAAACTTCCAGACAGAGGTTAATTTTGTTGTCTTAGTAACAGTTCACTACTATATAGCTGTAGATTTTACAAAATAAACTTAAGGAAGTCTATATAGTAAGTTAACACTCTTTCTGTATTGGCTGTGCTCAGTCCCTCAGTCATATCCAAGTCTTCGCAACAATACGTATGTAACTAATTAGGCCAAATCTAATGTGATCAGCCTGATTTTGTGATTAAAAGTTATATTTCTTTGGAATAAGGTGGGTTGTGAAGAATTTTTAAATGTGTTGTTATAGCCACGAGTTGCAGGAAACAAACTCACTCAGAAGGACAATGCAGAGAGTGGAGTGCAGTTTATTACACTGGCGGGCCCAAGGCAGAGTCTCCTCTTAGCCAAGGACCCCGACCAGTGTTTGTGAAAACCTTATATACCCTAAGTGTACTTGCTCAAACCCACCTCCCCAAATTCCCTGAAAGTAGTCTCAACAAAGGAAAAGAAAGATCAAAGTTAACCCGTGATTCATATGCCTTAGGCCTAAGTAGTTAACAGTGGACAGTTAGCAATAGGCTCGTGGTCATACTCCAATAAGCATAATAGAATTTATGATTGTATTTGGTTACACAGAATTCCTTTAGGTGAAAGAGAGTCTAGGTATGAGCCCTGGGCCTCTTCCATCTGGGGAGGTCTGGTTTTCCAGTTGGTATGTTCTTTCCATAGATACTGGGCATATAGCTCAAAATCTACAGCCCAGCCCAAGATGGAGTCCTGCTTTCAAGACAGAGCCTGTTCTGTTTCCTCCTTCAGTATAAAATAACACTAGTAGATATGTTAGCGGAAGTACACTGATTGAAACTGCCCACCCTGGCCAGGCACCATAGTAACTATCTGCATGAGTTGTTTTATGACAGGAGATCCTGATAAGGAATACGCAACTAATAAGCCACCACCAACTGGAAGAGTCTAGGAAAGGTAGAAAAGAGACACCGCGTGTCTATCCATTTCCCAGAATCCCTTTCGCTAGCATCCATCTTGGCGCCACGTAGCAGAGCAGTTCTCCTGGGTTCCCTTACCCTACTGCTCTCCACACAGGTGCCCTTTCCCAATAAAATCTCTTGCTTTGTCAGCACACGTGTCTCCTCAGACAATTCATTTCCGAGTGCTAGACAAGAGCCCAGTTTCAGGCCCTGGAAGGGGTCCCCCTTCCTGCAACAAGTGGTGATGCTGGTGGGATTTTTCTTTGCTGAGACTGACATCCTGACCACTCAGGGTACTCAGCTTGCCTGCCAGTGGACCAGACCCAGCGTCCGCAACTGGGGCCCTTTTGTCCCTGGTCTTCTCCTGGCGTGGACAACTGGGCAGAGTGCCCCAACCAGTAAGGAACAAGAGACTTTATTGACCTCTCTCCCCTTCCCTCTCTCTTTCCTCTCCTTAACCCTTCCTATCCTTCCCCGTTTTTCTAGTCCCCTGGTCCTGGACACAGGAATCTGGTCGAAGGGCCTCAGCCTGAGCTGAGGATTGGAGACTGATCACCTCCTCTTGGCAGAAAACTCTAATTCTGGTTCTGGTCTGGTCTGATTTCTGGTAGGGCCGAGTTCCCAGCCCCACCTTCTCTGGAGGCCCAGGGTAAAGTCCCATAATGCCTGGTTATCTGCAGGTGGCAGGAGACTTCTGTACGACCAGCCCTTTTGCCCCTCTCTCCCACCTCCTTCCCCTTCTTCTTTCAACCTGGCTTCATTTCCTCCCTTTGAAATCTTTGAAAACCTGAGATATTTTCCTTTACTCTGTCAGTACTTGGATCTGAAGTTCAGTGTCTCTAAAGGAGGTTTTCTGAGAGACAGTATTCTTGTATTTAAGGGAGTGTCTGATTAGGACTGCCAGGTTTATATGTGTGTGTGTTAACTCTGTGTTCTGTGCTGTGAGTTTTGATGGCCATTTTGCTTTGTCTGGCCACCATTTGGTTTAGATCTGCTGCCATTTTGTTAGAACTTGATTTTCTTTCCCTGTGCCTTGAGACCAGGGTTCTCAGGAACACTTATCTAGACCATCTCTAATTCCTGAGACTGAGGGAAAAGGGGAAAAAGACTTTAAAATTTTTATTTAAATTTCAACTGTTTTTTAATAAACTAGTAAATTTTATATTGTAATATCTAATTCATGACTAAACTTAGAAAATGAAGCTAAATCTTGCACTGTGTCTGTCTAAATATGTCTTGGTATGTCTTTGTCGCTGGGTAATATTTTTGAGGTTAATTTGTAAATGAGCTCTATTTGTTTGGCTTAAAAAAAGGTAAGTGCTTACAAATCAAATAATTCTAAATTAAACAATAAATTCCAGGTTCATGTGAACTGGGAAATATTCAGTATTAAATACCTGATATTAATGTTTGCTTGTTGACCTAGCTAATATAGACATGTCTTAGAGTAATTAACATTAAGTAGAATATTTTCATTGTACCTCAGTTTAATATAAGTAAAATATTATATCTGTTACAAGTTTATCAACAAGGAAATTACCTCGAGTTGAAGAAACCTCTAAAAAATGTAAATGAGATATGAGCTTTTATATAAACTCTATTAAGAATAATTATTCTTTAGAAATATCTGTCTAAAATTGTCTCTCCAGATTGGTGTAACTTAAATTTCTAAGGGTTGTGCCAAGTGTGCTAAGTGTTGGGTATCTATTGAATAGTTAGATCATTTCCAAATAAAATAAGATTTTGAAACATTTACTACTAAATACTAATTTCCTTTTACAGAGAAACTAAAGGGATTTGGGACTATAAATGAATAATACTTGGTATCATCCTAAAATGTTCTAAGAAAGCAAGGATTTTAGAAATTATCACTGGTATTTATGCTCACCAATCTATAAAATGCTAATATAAAAGTTAGTTATTGGTTGCTAAAGGAAAGTAGGAAGTTTGTTTTTGGTTAAAAAAAAAAAGAAAAAAAAAGGGTATGAAAAAATACTAAAAAGAGTTATGCATGATCAGGATTTTCTAAAATTGGATTACAATTAGTTAGATGAATGGATTTTGTTAGAAATGACACAGCCATAAGAAAACTGGTTAGAGTCAACTAGGTCCAAGATGGCGTCGCTGATTTTCACTAGACCTTGAGCCTTGGTGTTTAGGCCTATTGTGACATATCAATAAGATAAATGATACACCCATCAACATTGACTAAATCTGACCAAATGTTCTAAATCCTTTTAATTGATCTTTTCGATAAAACTTCCTAAATAGAATTCTTTTGAAGTTCTTTTGACCTCTAGCTAACTTTGGGGTGCTTCAGAGGCCCCCTGAAACATCCTAAAGAGAGATATTAAACTATGTTTATTTAGTTGGTTAAATTACATGAAAAAGATTATCAAATGAGTAATAAATCCACTCATGTTATAATGCATGGTAAAATTACTAATACTAATATCCTATAAATTATATGGAGTTCTTAACATTCTGATATGTCCTGGTATTCTAATGGAAAACCTGATGACTTCACGAAAGTTAACAAAAGGACTGAATGAACCAGCGAATATACTTATAATTTTTATGGTTTCTATCTGAAAAATTACAGGTTTGAATCAGGTTTTCAGGGAGTAGGGAAAACCTTCCTCTCAAACTAATTATGACAATACTTTGGTAAAATTAAACGTTATAAACTAAACAATTATATTTTCTCTCTATCTGACTCCTCCAAAAATTGGAAATTCTTATGTTTCCAGTAAGTTTATCAAATGAGTTAGGAAGTTTATCTCACGGGTACAAAAATCTCAAGAAATTTTTGAGACCTTAAAAAGGGAAGAATTCACCTAGATTTGTTAGGCAAAATCTGTGATAAGCCTTTGGTGTGAGTTTCCCAGCCCTGTTTTATTTTAAAAGTTCAGTCTGAGATTCTATAAATGTTTCAGCAAAATAAAAATACTATGATCAAGTATGGTTATATAAATCATCAGACCAAAATTAGTGAGAACAGACCTATTTTGCAAACAAGCTAGTCTTAATTTGGTGATATTTGATAAAAATGAGGATAATCTTAGGGAGAAAAAGATGTTTCAATAAATGTTAAATCCCAGTTTGTTAATGGAGGTCTGCATGTAGTAAGACTCATTTCTTGGATAGTTTTCTGCTGTTATGTGATATCAATGTAAAGTTTAATTGAATTCTTAAAGGACACCCTAAGTTTGTTTCTGAAGCTTATCTATCTTTGGATGAAGATCAGATGCCTCATGACCTGCAACCAGGACTGGAAAAAGACGTAATTTAAGGGACTGTCTCCAACCTGGATAGAAGGACTTTTTTATCAGGAGAAACTACACTACACCAGGATGAGAAGATGACAGCATCATAGGTAAACAGCTTCCCCAAGATTCGGGACCTGATTCGTATGATCATTTATGTTTTCTTGACTTCTTAGACCTTTGCATATAAATCAAATGCTTTTCTATCATAGGCCTGATTCTATGCTAGTTTTAGAAATCAATTCAATTGTTGGGTTTGTGGCCAATTACCTGTGTCTAGTTCTGGGTTACCTTTGTAAATTTCTCTAATACAAGACTCTAACTGGTTGGCCCTGAGAAAATTTACTTAAAAAAAAAATTATAGTCATATTCAGGTCACTGTGATATTACTAGATGGGATCCCCTCACTGGGCCAATTAATAATGCCTGCTCTGACTCTGGCCATAAATTTGAGCTTTCTTCTATTACTCAAGCTCAATCAGAGCAACAAGAAAAGTTTCAGCAAAGAGGAAATATCTCCCACAATTATGGGATAGATTTATATAGATAACACCAGGCTATGGTAATTTAGGTTTAAAGTCTCCTCTGTGTTGGAAACAATTAAATCATACTAAGGGCAATCAGTCTAGTAATGCTAGAAAACTGGGCTATGTGCCTTATAGACAGTGGTGCCAATATATAATTTCCCTGGAAGATAAAGATTCTACAGAGCAGACTAAGTCAGATGACCTGAGATATACTGGGCTACATCTAATGGAAGCTCTTAAGTCTTACTTGTGACTTTACTAAACTGCTGGCTATATTATTTGTATTTCACCTGTTTTACAAAATTGCTGTTTCTTACACTGTCAAATGTTTGTCTGAGGCCTCTAATAGAATACTATATAGTCCCATATGAGTTCGATGATGGTAACAGTGTAACTCTAGATATGGGAAGAAGCAACAGGAGGGAATATTTTCCTGGACCAAGAGGCGTAAGATAAGTGGTCCAGAGAATTTTGGATACTGTTTCATGGCCTAGTCCAGTAACAGCACATTGAGTAGCCTGTCAACAAAATCTTTGCCAAACCTGAGAATGGACATTCTCAGCACCATGGGATAAAATGGTCATGAAATACCCCCCTCAAAAAGTTGGTCAAGTTTATGAGCAAAACGGGGCTCTGCCAACTGAAGACTGACACTTGCCATCTACATCTACAAAGATTAAATCAAATTAAATCATGGCCGCTGCAACTGCTGACTTTCAATGCTCCTGAAAGGAGTTCAGGGTGAAAATCAGGAATGAGGCTCTCTGTGCTCTGGGAAAAACTGGCAGAACAGGCCTTCAGATAGTTAGATCTTATCAGGAGAAGATTTTATGAGTCCTAATTCTTGCATCTTCTCATACCTAGAGAAACACTGACATCATTAACGGTGAAATCTGCTTTGGTTATTAAGGAAAAGTTTACAATTAAAAGTCAAAATAGAGTAGCTATGGTTCAGATATCCTGGGGAATAACTAGGTGATGCTGTGGGTGTACTTTCAGATTAGACCTTGTATTGCTAAACACTTGAGTTTTCTGAGTCGTGTCAGGCTTGGATGCCGCCATTCTCAAAACAATGTCTGCTGGAAGCTAGTAACTGCAACCTTACTTTTTATAAAACTAGGCAACTGACTACCTGGCTACAAGTCTCCCTGAAGTGCCAGGTCCAGACTGGGTTTCAGGCCTATTCTTCTCAAAAGAAATGAGATTTATTTTGTCTACTAAATTCCAGTTATCACTCCTCCAACTATTTCTATTTGGGTTTGTTACACTAAAATGGCAGACCAAAGGATTGAGATTTTAATCATACAAAACTCAGATCTAGAACTTAGGACTCAGAAATACTTCCAATTCAGTGTCTATACTCCAAGCTGAGGTAATTCTATGCTCCATTTTGACAGGAAGTTATCACAGTCATAGTTGCCTAGTTCCCTAAATTAAAACTGAGTAGAACTCTGTGGGGCTCTGGAGTAGAGATCAGTTCTGTGTTCTCCATTTCTTGTCTGTAGGATATAGGCTTCACTCAGCCTCCCCCTGAGTTCCAAAGGGTGGATTCAAACAATTGCTAATCAGGGAAGGGAGGGGATACAGAAACAGGAGAAACAATCAAAGGTTGGTACAGCCTCTAGACAGAGTCCTGGTTCCTACTCAAAGAAATATGCATAACCATGTCTTTGAGCCCCCACCCAGGTGGAGGATGGTAACCTCAAACTGAACACAAGATTCCTGGAGCACAGCTCTGTTGCCTCACCACCAAACAATCAAAAAGGGTCACAAACCCTGCAACCCTCACCCCAAATGTTGCCTTCTGTCTCCGGGGACCAGAGATGACCATCCTGTTAGGTCTCCTGTTTGGCCCTTGTCTATTTCATCTCTGAGAGGGGACAACAGTTTGAAACTAAATTGTTGTTATTACAAGAGTGAATGCTGGTTTCAGGCAAAAAATACCTTGACTTATATCTGGTAGAGAGATTTCTGCACTGCTAGGCAGGCCTATGCCCATGCACAGCAGGAAGAAGTTACAGAAGAAAGAGACCTCCGCCCCAATTCCCAAGAAGTATCTTGAGTATGAAGTCTCTTGGGGCGGGGGGGGGTGGGGGGGTGGGAGTTAAGGGAAGCACACTAACTGAAACCGCCCACCCTGGCCAGGCACCATAGTAACCATTTGCATGAGTTGTTTTATGACAGGAGATCCTGATAAGGAATACGCAACTAATAAGCCACCAGCAACTGGAAGAAGCAGGGAAAGGTCAAAAGGAGACACCGTGTGTCCGTCCACTTTCCAGAATCCCTCTTGCTAGCATCCATCTTGGCTGAGCGATGCATGCACCACCAGGAAAGACTCTGAATTAGAATGATTGGCCAAAGACCACCTGGAAACTAATCCCATCACCGTAAAACCCGAGACTGTGAGCCACGTGGCAGAGCAGTTCTCCTGGGTTCCCTTTACCCTACTGCTCTCCACCCGGGTGTCCTTTCCCAATAAAATCTCTTGCTTTGTCAGCACATGTGTCTCCTCGGACAATTGATTTCAGAGTGTTAGACAAGAGCCCAGTTTCAGGCCCTGGAAGGGGTCCCCCTTCCTGCAACAGATACATTGTACAGATCACCCTTGCATTTCTCTGCATTTCGTTGTCAAATATTTTATAACTCTATAGTGTAAAAAACTGGTAATAATGCAAAGTATTGTTAGGGGAAGCACACTGACTAAAACGGCCCACCTGGCCAGGCACCATAGTAACTATATGCATGAGATATTTTATGGCAGGAGGTCCTAGTAAGGAACACAAAACTAATAAGCCACCACCAATCAGAAGAGTTTTGGAACTATCAAAAGGAGATGCCATGTGTCCCATCACCTCTTAAAATCCTTCTCCCTGGCATCCATCTTGGCTGAGCAATGTGTGCACCACCAGGAAGGACTCCAAATCAGAACGATTGGCCAAGGACAGCCCAGAAACTAATCCTATTACCATAAAAACCAGGACTGTAAGCCATGTGGCACAGCAGTTCTCATGGGTTCCCTTACCCTACTGCTCTCCACCCTGGTGCCTTTCCAATAAAATCTCTTGCTTTATCAGCTCATGTGTCTCCTCGGACAATTTGTTTCCGAGTGTTAGACAAGAGCCCACTCTAGGGCCCTGGAAGGGGGTCTCTCTTTCTGCAACAATATTATCGATTATAGAGTTTCAAACTCAATGGAGTCTTGTGCAATAGACAAGACTATTGCATGGATATCCATCCTGCATCTACTTGTAAATGTATCGCACAATTCCCTATTTCTAATATATGTTTCTGCTCAAATTCTTCTTGGTACCAGCTGTGTAAGCAGCTTTTGGCAGGAAAGAGCTCTCTGTAGGAGGCCCCTTTTGTTTTGTCACTTTAGTAAAGCTAATGTTAAACCAGACACCCCACCACCACCCCCAGACCCCATGATTCAAAGAAGTAGAATGAGTCAAGTAATTAACAAATGGTCAGATCTCTTCCCTAGCTTCTCCCTCAATAACCTCCTGAACAAACTGTGTGAACATATAGTATCTAAAGAAAGCTCCTGAGGAAGTCAGCCAACCCGCATACAATGGAGAGTAGCAGAGCTTGGCCTCCTGCCTTAATGATTAGAGGAGATTACTTCCCCTTTTCTCTTTAAACATGTTCTTGACTGAGCAGAATGTTTGGAGTTGTTTTTTGGGACATTCCTTTTCTGAAGGTTGCTAGCTTTTCTGACTAAAGCAACTTTTTTTTCCTACCAACACTTGTCTTTCGAGTTTTGGCTTTTTAGCTTGGAGTGACAACCAAACAAACCTGAGTTCATGTGTTATCAGTTCCCTTCTTAGTAAATATGTTAAATAAAAATTTCACCATCTGTTTATTTTATATAGGTGCAAGAATCACAATTAAACACTATTTGAACATTTTTTGTTTAATGTAAAAATGTATTTTAAAAAACTCTAAAGTAGACATATTTTAAATATGACAATGATAATAGCTTTTGTAATAAGTATTATTATAATACTTCTAGTTTATGCAAATGTACAGCATATAAGCTGAAACACTATTATGAATGTATAGCCTGCCTAATGAATAATCTTCAGTATTTCCAGAACAATCACTTTTGCAAGAAAATCAAGCTTCAAAGATTAGATGGATGATGACATCTGTTGGTGTGATATAATCCTTCCTTTCAGGAGAATAGTCTCTTGAATGCAATTTTTTAAAAAAGCTATAAATACAAACAGGCAGAAAAGAACCTTGATTTTTTTTTTCTTCTTCTGTTTTTACCACAAGAGGCAGATCAGGCCAGAAGGTCTGAAAAGGTAGTTAGAAGATCACTCTACTCACCACAAAGCTCTAGTTTCCCTGAAATTACTGCAAAGATGCTTAGAGGTTTCCAGAACTAATTAAAAATGCAAAGAAACAAATTAACACTTCCTCCCTAATAAGCTGCAAACACATAGTTAAGTCCCTTTAATAATGCTCCAAAGCTCCCCCCACACACAGCTGGAGCAAGCCCAAACAGATTGAAATAGACAAAACAAGAATGCAGAATAAAGACAAACTGCCTGGGGAATATGGATGGCCTAAGACTGAACGGGAGAAATGAAGAAGCTGGACTAGAACAAACAGGAATGAATAAAAATAAAAATTTCGTATCATATTGTTTCTTTGGCTATTTGATAAATACCGTTTGTTGATTTGCATCACTGTACTTTTTAAGGGCTTCCCAGGTGGCTTAATGGTAAAAAAAATCTGCCTGCCAATGCAGGAGATACATATTTTCATTCCTGAGACAGGAAGATCCCCTGGAGGAAGAAATGGCAAACCATTCCAATATTCTTGCCTGGAAAATCACATGGACAGAGGAGCCTGGTGGACTGCAGTGCATGGGATCGCAAAAGAGGCAGGCAGAACTTAGTGACTAAAAGGACAACAGGTTCTTGTCATTGTTACTGTGTTGAGTCATTACTATTCCTAATTTTCTCCATGTAAATCACATCTCTCCTGATTTTTGTTGATTTTCTAGCATACAGCATAGTTCAAGACCAGAACAGAGTTTAATACTTTTAATAAAATAAGTAGATGAGTAAGTTAAATAATGAATGTATTGATGAAGGGAAACATGTTAGAAAAGGATTAGAAATATCAAGAAATTATTTATAATTTAATTAAATATAAATTATTGTATTGTAATCATTCATTGATTTATATAAAAATGAGTTTCTTTGTATGTCTCCTTTTTCTGCCATCTATTTTTCAGAATTATGTCTTTTTTAAACAATATACAGATCACGTCCCTCTCCTGTCCAAAAATACCCAATAGTCAATTATATCAGTTAAGAGACTTGACCCTTTACCACCAAGTCCCTATTCCTCCTCATTTTTTATCATGCTCACTTTTACTCAACTCACTTACTTGTCTTGAGCCAGCTAGCCACCGTGTACATCTCTGGGCCATCATAGTCTTTGATTATGCTTCTTCTTCCACATTGAATTATCTTCTTCCCTTAGTTTTTTTCTGACTCTGATTAAATACCAGTTTACTAGAAAGGCCTTCCCTAAGCAAATAGCTATAAAAGAACCCCTTGTTCATCACTATTCATTTAACTTCATCTTTTTTCTTCATAGCAACAATCTATTGCCTGAAATTACTTTATAATTGACATTTACTGCCCCTTCCTGCCAAAACTGAGCTCTCAATTTCTTCTGTTCACCTCTTTATTCCCAGTGTATAAGCACATCTAAAAAATACTACACGTACAATATATTGTATTTTAGACTAATTAATATTAAGATATCTGTAATATGTAGATATTTATACATAAGTATACATAAGTACAGATAGAGGTACATTATAGCTAATGATCTTTATAGATGGCAAGATTCAATATCATAAATGTTGAATTAATTTATAAGTTTTGCATAGTAATCAGGAGTTAATTGTTTTTTCAAGCTAATTAGTAAATTCAGTATAATTTCATCACACATCAATTCAGTTCAGTTTGGTCACTCAGTCTTGTATGATTCTTTGTGACCCCATGGACTGCAGCATGCCAGGTCTCCCTGTCCATCACCAGCTCCTGGAGTTTAATCTAACTCATGTTCATTGAGTCGGTGATGCCACCCAACGATCTCATCCTCTGTCATCCCCTTCTCCTCCTGCCCCCAATCTTTCCCAGCATCAGGGTCTTTTCAAATGAGTCAGTTCTTCACATCATGTTGCCAAAGTACTGGAGTTTCAGTTTCAGCATCAGTCCTTCTAATGAATATTCAGGACTAATTTCCTTTAGGATGGACTGGTTGGCTCTCCTTGTCGTCCAAGGGACTCTCCAGAGTCTTCTCCAACACCACAGTTCAAAAGCATTACTTCTTCAGCGCTCAGCTTCTTTATAGTCCAACTCTCACATCCATACATGACTACTGTAAAAACCATAGCCTTGACTAGACGGACCTTAGTCAGCAAAGTAATATCTCTGCTTTTTAATATGCTGTCTAGGTTGGTCATACCTTTTCTTCCAAGGAGCAAGCGTCTTTTAATTTCATGGCTGCAGGCACCATCTACAGTGATTTTGGAGCCCCCCAAAATAAAGTCTGACACTGTTTCCCCATATATTTGCCATGAAGTGATGGGACCAGATGCCATGATCTTAGTTTTCTGAATGTTGAGTTTTAAGCCAACTTTTTCACTTTCCTATTTCACTTTCATCAGGAGACTCTTTAGTTCTTCTTCACTTTCTGCCATAAGGGTGGTGTTATCTGTATATCTGAGGTTATCGATATTTCTCCCAGCAATCTTGATTTCAGCTTGTGCTTCCTCCAGTCCAGCGTTTCTCATGATGTACTCTGCATATACATTAAATAAGCAGGGTGACAACACACATTCTAGATGTACTCTTTCCCCAATTTGGAACTAGTCTGTTGTTCCACGTCCAGTTCTAACTGTTGCTTCCTGACATGCATACAGATTTCTCAGAAGGCAGGTCAGGTGGTCTGGTATTCCCATCTCTTTAAGAACATTCCACAGTTTGTCGTGACCCACATAGTCAAAGGCTTTGGCGTAGTCAATAAAGCGGTAGATGTTTTTCTGGAACTCTCTTGCTTTTCCAATGATCCAATGAATGTTGGAAATTTGATCTCTGGTTCCTCTACCTTTCCTAAAACCAGCTTGAACATCTGGAAGCTCACGGATCATGTATTGTTGAAGCCTGGCTTGGAGAATTGTGAGCATTAGTTTGCTAGCATGTGAGAATGAGTGTAATTGTGCAGTAGTTTGAGCATTTCATTTGATTGGAATGAAAACTGATCTTTTCCAGTCCTGTGGCCACTGTTGAGTTTTATTTTCTGAGGTTTACAGCTGAGTCTAAATTTTATAAAGAAGACTAAATGTACATAAAATAGTTAAAACAATTTTGAAAACGCACAGAGTGAGTCAATCATTCTATTATATAGATCATATATAAAGATATGTTGTATTTAATTGTATCAAATTTAAACTGATTGCATTAGTTTGATTGTGCAGAAACAGAAAAGTAGATATTGAAGTAGAATATGAGGTCTGGAAAAAGACCACAGCCAAAGTTTGACAAATTTTGAGGTTTGAGGCTGCACTCTCCACAAAACTTTCCTCACTTCTGACACTAACGGCAGGTTTGAGGGTTTACCAAACTACCCTCTAGTTAGGGAAATTACTAGAAGATTCTAAGAGTTTACTGAAAGCTATTATATTCACAATGTTTATTACAGAGAGAGGACACAAATTAGAGTCAAGCAATGGAAAAAGGTGCATCTGGCAGAGTCTAGGAGGAGGATCAAAATTCATCAGGGCTGTAGGTCATCCTCTCCCCACATAGTCATCAAGGGCTTTCCCTCCTCCTGGTTAGGATGTGTGATGATACTCACAAAGTATTTCCAAACAGGAAAGCTCATATGAGGTTAGGTGTCAGAGATTTTATGGCACACCCATGTAAGTATGTTTATTAACTGGGTTAATCACTCATGGGTTGAACTTGGTCTCCAACAGTCCCTCATCCAGCAGCCAGATCGACATTGGATGTGGCTTCAACATCTTATTAGCATAAGCTATCAGGTGTGATCAGAAGGGTTCACCAGGAATGCACTTCTATCACTGGGATTTAGTGGTTACTTCCCTGGAGTCTTGGGCTTCCCTGGTGGCTCAGGTTGTAAAGAATCTGCCTGAGAAGGAAGATCCCCAAGTGTGATCCCTGGGTCAAGAAGATCACCTGTAGAAGGGATTGGCTACCCACTCCAGTATTCTTGCCTGGGGAACCCCATGGACCAAGAAGCCTAGCAGGGCTATAGTCCATGGGGTCTCAAAGAGTCAGACATGACTGAGCTACCAACAATTTTAGTTTCCCTACAGCCTAGGACTAAAGTCAAAGATCTTTTTGGCCAAGGCTGAATTCTTTACTACATAGACCTGTGTATCTGTGGATATTTTTTTAGTTGACCATAATGAAGGAAGAGTGACTTAAATGTAACTGTCTGTGAAGAAAGCCTTTGCCTATGTGTTAAATGGAGGAGACCCTATTCTCACAAAAATCTCAATAACTCCAGCTAACCCGAGAAACAAAAATAAAATGAAGAGCAGTCGAGAGGTGCGTTTGGGAAGAACCAGTTATTCTAGAAAAGGTATCATACATTAAAGGCCCTTGGTTTAGGTGGATGTGCCAAGCGCAGAACACTATAGCTGACTTACAAAGAGGGAGGCTATGGTAGGAACCAACTGCTTATTACCCCTTAAAACAGAGACAAAGAACATTTCTTTACTGCATTGCCAAAGTGGTATGGTTGCCTCCCTTTGGGTACATTCCTTCTCTGCTAGGGCTGCTCTTACTGCTGAACCACCAAAGTCATAAAAGAACAAATCTAAACTCATTTCCCCTTCATTATAGATTTTTCTCCTTCACTGATTGGGATTTACAAACTTTTATTCCAGGGCTAATTAAGCCTAGGCTTTCCACTGTAAGGATGAGCAGGAAAAATATATTTACATGTAAGGAGTCTACATTAATAATCAGAAGAAGCTCTTTCCTAGGTAATAGAATTATTGCAAGCTTATAGGAAAAGACTGTATAAAACATTTAACTTACAGTCTCAACAAGATAAGAGGACATGTCATCTATGGCATAACAGTTCAAATTTGTTAAGGATTTAGAAGAGAATTGCTAAGTCAAGAAAGATTGTTTGGCTTATTGACAAAATTGTTTTGGTGAGTATACCGTAAGTCCCCTACATATGAATGAGTTTTGTTCCCAAGAGTCTGTTCATAAGTCTAGTTTGTTCATTTAAGTCCAACAAAGTTAGCCAAGGAACCCAAGTACAAGAATCATCAGCTATATGGTACTGTACTGTAGTAGGTTTATAAGAATTTTCACACAAATAATACATTTTAAAAAAAGTAAAAAAAAAAGCATTTTTAATCTTACTGTACAGTACTTTGAAAAGTACAGTAGTACAGTACAACAGCTGGCATACAGGGGCTGGCATCAAGTGATCAGGCAAGAAGAGTTACTGAGTGGAGGAGGGAGAGGAGGTGGGAGTAGTAGAGCTGAAGGATTGTTAGCAGTAGGAGACGGAGGGCAGGCTGCAATTTCACTCATGCCTGACGTTGATGGCACAGATTCTGGTTCCTTGCAGGATTCAATTCTATCTAGCCTCTTGGAGAAATGATCCAGTAATATTTGGATAGTAGCTCTTTTTTTCTCATAAGATGGCACAGTAGCATTGGATTGCATTCTGAATAGCTCCTAAGACCTTTGCAAACTGTAATACGTTCAGGTTCTATGCCTCACAAACTAACAGTGTCTCCTCAAATAAAGAAAATTCCCTTGTCATTTCTTGCATCATGAATCTCTTTGGCTCTTCAGTTACCTCTTCCTCTTGTCTCCCTTGGTGCTTCTTAGCAACATCAGCGACATCACTGCTGCTTTGACCCTTGCTTCTGGACACCCTGGACTTGAAATAAAGATACTGTACTATTGTACTCTATACAGGACTGTACATCAAAGTACACAAAAGCACAGCTCCCTGTAGAGGATGCATGCACATAACACTGTATGCCAGACCTGTGAATTCATTTACGTGATTGGACAGGCAAATGCACGTTTGCATCTCTGAAAGATAGCAACTTGAAGGTCCACATGCAGGGGGACTTACTGTCCAAAGAATAATGGTGATACCTCAACACATCCTACTGTGAATTTTTAAGTTTGGGGTTAAAAAAATTCTATGTAAAGCCAGGGCAACAGAAACAAGACAAAAACATTTTGCCCTTATTCTTCTCAACAAGTATAAAGGCCATAATAAAGAAGGGTATATAATAATAGAAACAACCTTCATGATAACCCTTTGCCTCTGTTAACTCTGGGAATAACTGCTACTCAAAAGTAGGGCATGTTTTCCAAAGTTAGAGCCTCTGAATCGCAGAGCCAGGGTTAAGCCCATGTCTATCTTCAAAGTAAGGATAGTTGACAAGTGCCTCTAGAGAGTTTTGTGTGAAAAGCTTGAGATTCAACATGTATAATATCATATATGAAACGAATCGCCAGTCCAGGTTCGATGCATAATTCTGGATGCTTGGGGCTGGTGCACTGAGATAACTCAGAGGGATGGTACGGGGAGGGAGGAGAGAGGGGGGTTCAGGAAGGGGAACACGTGTATACCTGTGGCAGATTCATGTTGATGTGTGGCAAAACCAATACAATATTGTAAAGTAATTAACCTCTAATTGAATAAATTTATATTAAAAAAAAATCCTAATCTTCATTCAGTATTCTTGCCTGGGAAATTCCAGGGACAAAGGAGCCTGGTTGGCTACAGTTCATGGGGTTGTAAAAAAAAAAAAAAAAAGAAAAGAAAGAAAGATCTTATTTAAGTAAATTGTTCTTCCTATTAAAGCATGACAAAATATATTTACATATATCCATATTAAAAAAAAATAAACTTCCCACTCAGACTTGCTGGTGGAAAAAAATGCTGAAAGACATACTCCTTTTGGTCAGATAAACAATTAAAGAATAGAGAAATTAGGATTCAAAAGCAGTGGTGGTTAAGAAACAGTACATTTTTTAAAAATCATAAAACATAGAAAAATTCTAGAATGATCATTCTCAAATTTTAATATAAATATCAAAGCAACATCTTTGAGAAAAACTGAAAATTTAAAATTATTCTAAAGCTCTAAAATTGAGATTATATTTTTAATAGGAAAATTAAATAGAAGAAGAAAGGGAGGAAGGGAAAATTGTACTAAGTGTTGATGTAGAAATGATCCTGTTTCAATTTTAATACAGATAACTAGAAAAATGTAGGTTTAAATATATTTTTATTCTTCATTTTAAGTAATCACAAGTAGATAAAATAGGATGTATCTGCAAAAAATCTGAGTTATATTTACCCTCTTCCCATCTTTAGAAATTTTAGAGTACAGTTGTCCTTTAGTAACTGCTAGGGATTAGTTCCACGACACCTATAAATACTAAAATCAGTGGATGCTCAAGTCCCTTACGTAAAATTTCATAGTATCTCTATACACATCTTCCCGTATACTTTAAAACATCTCTAGATTGCTTATAAATTTAATATAATGTAAATATTATGTAAATAGGTTTCAGCAAGTGGTAAATTCAAGTTTTGCTTTTGGAACTTTCTGGAAGTGTTTTCCTTACTCAGCATTTTTGATTTGCAGTTGGTTGAATCATGTGGAACCCACAGAAATGGGTTCACTTGTACAATCTCTTCAGCAATCTGGGAAGAACTTGTCCAGTTCAACTTCTATTGACTCTCCTTATCTCTCTTAGCCTGCTCCTTTCCTCCAATATGAATCATTCTCTTCTATTTTGATTCAGAGCCTTCACAATAATTTATTTTGACTACTGCACGTGTTTTCCTCTACAAGTTGTATTTACTTTGTTTACACATACATAGGCTCACTTTTTGAAAATGTGAAATATATTAATTTTAAGCATCCCATAGAAGAACTAAATATTTGTAGTTATTTATTCAAATGCTTACGGCAGATGTTGACAACTGAGAAGTGTGCTTGGCCCACAAAGAGGAATATATTCATCAGAAGTAAAAATATTGAAGAAAACTAGTAAGAAATTGAATTTGGTGACACTGAATATTTGCATGTTTACAAATCTACTCCTCTGTCCAAACTGGGTGCCAGTGCTGTAGAATATCATTTTCAGTGGTCACCCACCTCTTTTTCTTATCCCTAGGACCAATTATTTCTAGAATCAGTGTCGTGGATCTGATGGAAATTCACTGTTCTTGATACTTAATCTGAGAATATGTTCTGGAATACAGAACTAATCAGGAGAATGTAGGGATTTGTGACCTGCACTGAAGTTCATCCAAACTGTATTACTGATACTGAGAACTACTAACATTCCATAGCTGGCATCTTTCAGGACACTTGCCTCACTTCCAATAAATCAAGCATAACTTAATACCACCAGTAATAACGACATTTCACAAAATATATAGTCCCCCTCCCTTTTTTTTGTATTGAGTGAGTGAAGTTGCTCAGTCGTGTCCAACACTTTGCGACCCCGTGGACTGTAGCCCATCAGGCTCCTCTGTCCATGGGATTCTCCAGGCAAGAATACTGCAGTGGGTTGCCATTTCCTTCTCCAAGGGATCTTCCCAACCCAGGGATAGAACCCAGGTCTCCCGCATTGCAGGCAGATACTTTAATCTCTGAGCCACCAGGGAAGACCCACCAGGGAAGAGCTTTTTGTATTAGAAGATCAGATATCCAAATGTGTGTGTGCACATGCTAAGTTGTGTCTGACTTGTTGTGGCTGCATAGACTGTAGCCCACCAGTTTCCTCTATCCATGGAATTCTCTAGGCAAGAATGCTGGAATGGGTTGCCATTAATACTCCAGGGGATCTTCCTGACCCAGGGATCGAACCTACATCCCTTACATCTCTTACATTGGCAGGCAGGTTCTTTACCACTAATGCCACTTGAGGAGCTCAGATAACCAAGGACCCATAGTAAATTTACTGAGTTATTACAAGATTTATAGTGACAACTTTTGATCTGTGGGTCTGTTAGTGACAAATTAGGAAAACATTAAATCCCTCAAATGGAAATGCTGGGGGGTCATGTATGTGTATGGTTACATTCATGTATGTGGGCGTGAATATGTGTATTTGAGCCCATAATAAAGACAATTTCCTGTTCTGTGAAACTAAGAACAAATGAGTAGAACAGGCGACTACCAGAAAAGGGCCCAGCGCATCACCTGAGTACCAAGAATATCGCTCCCTGGCTCCATTATGAGGCAGCATCTTAACTCTCATGATGAACAGAGTCAACTATCTCCAACCGTGTAATAACTCCTATGCCACAGTAAATCCTACATGAACCAATGGAAACTAAGGCTTTGCATTTAGTGGGATTTTTATTTTCCCTCCTTACCCCTGGGAAAACAATCACTCCTTAGGGACCCAGGATAACTAGAGCCAGGAGTCTAAACATTCAGGGACAGGGGTACAGATCACCTATTGTGAGTAGGGAAATTTCTACCACTTGGTTTCCAGACCCTGGAAAACGTTCTACCGAGGAACCAAGACAACAACAAAATGACCATTGCTTAAGACATATACCATATCTTTAAGGATAATTCTTTATTCTCATAAGATATCATTTAAGCTGCCACCTCAGGTACCCCTACAAGTGGTAGTTCAAATGTGCTCTTTGATGGCAATTTGAGAATGGTGCAGTAAATGGTGGAATCAATGTTTCCCACTGCCATTACAGATGGAAGTTCTATTGACCTTTTCTATTATTATATTAGTACTTACACTGGTGAAAGAACCAGTGTGAAATCTTTGCCAAATGCTGAGTATATCCACAATGATTATATCACCAAAAACTGAAAAAGTTATAACTGGCGTGCTGAAGGTAAGATGAACCCTTTGAGTGGACTTCTGTTGTTGTTATTTAGTTGCTAAGTCATGTCTGACTCTTTGCAACCCCATGGACTGTAGCCTCCCAGGCTCCTCCATCCATGGGATTTCCCAGGCAAGAATACTGTCAGAGTTCTATATACCCTAAAATGGGGCGATAATTATAATAATTATCTGTATATCAGTATCAGCTTAGGTCTTGTATCAATAACCTTTAAAAAAAATTCTGAGTTTTCTTTTTCATCCATTCATGATCTTTTCCTGTACATATAGAACACATATAGAAAATAAATATGCAGAAAATATATATTCCACATGTAAGGAAAAGATCAAGTATGAGTGAGCTGAAGGTTAAGGTTAGCTTTCTCTGTGTGTGTGCATACACACACATCAATATATGTTCATATATAAAATATCAAGAATGTATGTATGTATGTATATGCATGTAGATCTATAAATATAGGAAAATATAGAAAAATATAGTTATATAAAGATAGATATGGGTGCAGATATAGATACAGACACACACACGTATATATACACACACATATATATAAAGATATATATATATATATATACCTTTATGTATATTATATATATTGTCCTTGCTGGCTGCCCAAACATTTTGCTTCTATAAATACCAAATTCTTTTAGCCAGTTCCAAAGATCCCACATGGATCCAGACTGCCTTGCCGTCCTTAAACCTTGCTACATATTTGAGTCTCAACATTTTGACGCAACGCTCTCTTGGGGTATTGTCAACAGTCCTTATTTTGAAGATAGATGTGGGCCTAATCCTGATTTTGCCACTCAGAAGCTACAATTTAACCCACATTGCTTCTACCAGTTAAGGTCTTCCACTAAGACCCACATTTCTGACATCCTATTATCCCTATTACTAAAAAGCCCAACTCTTTAATGACATTTCTTACTACCACCTTGGCATCCAGAGAACAACAATTAGAGCTTTTCAGTAACAGCTGTGCCCCTCTCATCAGGGCATTCCATACTAACCCAATAAGTGGAATGTTCCCGAGCCCTCCTATGGAATGTAATCAGCTGGGGAGCTAGTATATCCATTCTAGCATGCCTTCTCTGAGCCTTTACCCTCTCTGTCTAAAGTCTATCACAGCAGTTCCGGCATCATTTCACGTATGTCATCACTTTTATAAAGCCTCCAAGATCCATCCAAGCAGTGTATTTAAACAGTCTCCTGGGCCCTTGATATGATATAAATCTTATCTCACAGGAAAGGATTCCTATCTGAAAAAACTAACAATTTGGGGGAAGTCTCTACATAATCTAGCTGGGCTTATAAATAAACAAACTCTCTCTTTTTTATCTAGCATTTTTCTTTTTTCCTCCTATTTGGTCCAGGCCTCTCAAGTTTGATTCTCAAATTCTCAGGCATATTTTCACAGTCCCAGCTGGTAATGTTAACTAGTTCCTATAGCTTCTTTGCACAGAATCTCTCTCTTCCTTTGATAGGCCCAGAAATACTCCTTATGAATTCTGCTGACATTTTCCCCAGTTGTGGGAATCTGTGAGTTTAAGGATTTTAACTGCATACATCTGGGATACCTATCTGAAATCTCACATCTGACCACTTTCCTCTTAGGTATCTGACTTGCTGAGGCTTCTTTGAAATTCTGTCACTCCTAACATTAATATTCACCTCTGTCTTCTATCCGGATGCCAGAGAGGAATCTTTTGCAATGCTGCCAAAGAGGCCCTCTCACTCTCACACTTCCCATGAAAGTTAGCAAGCTGAAATAATGTGGTATTACCTAATAACAAAACATGAGTCAGAAAATGAAAATACTGCTAACATTTATTATTGGCACAGACACAGGCAAAAGGAAATCATAGGTATTGCTATTATAAATTATGTGTTGTTTCACTAATGCAAACTGGTATATTCACAGTCATTTCAGTAGAAACACAACACTAAAGTCTTAAGTTCGACTATTGTTCAGCAGATAGGTATTCCCCCTTCCTCTCCAATTTCTATAGAAGGAGTATATCGCACGATGATTTTGATATTGTTTGTTTGGTAATTTGCTATAGTCAATGAGAGGTTAACAAAGGTGACATAAGCAGAGACTTCAAATATGCTTACAAATCTCTAAAAGGGGAATTTTCAAGGCCAAGTGACTAAGTCACACTGCACATTCTGAAGAATTCTGATCAAACCAGTCAATCCTAAAGGAAATAAATCCTGACTATTTATTGGAAACACTGATGCTGAAGCTCCAGTATTTTGGCCACCCGAGGCAAACAGCCAACTCTTTGGAAAAGACCATGATCCTGGGAAAGACTGAAGACAAAAACAGAGAAGGCAGCAGCAGAGGATGACATGGTTAGATAGCATCATCCACTCAACAGACATGAGTTTGAGCAAATTCTGGGAGATGGTGAAGAACAGGGAAGCCTGGCATGCTACAGTCCATGGGGTTGCAAAGAGTCAGACATGACTTAGAGACTGAACAACAAACCTAAATTTCAAGTTGCTGTAGTTGCAATTGTTTTAAATTTTGTTATTCTTTACAGAGCCTTGCTACATATTCAAATGCTTTTTGGGCTTCCCTGGTGGCTCAGATGGTAAAGAATCTACCTACAATGAGGGAGACCTGGGTTCAATCCCTGGGTTGGGAAGATCCCATGAAGGAGGGCATGGCAACCCACTCTAATATTCTTGCCTGGAGAATTCCATAGACAGAAGAGCCTGTTGGTTGCAAAGAGTCGGACATGACTGAGGGACTAAGCACAGCACAGCACAGCCAATACTTTTTTGGAATAAGAAAAAAATATATAAAAATTTTAGGATATTGTTTTTATCCCCAAATTCTGCCACCAGCTGTTATAGGCTGCTATCTAGCACATTCGGAAAACAGTTTAGGTACGGAAAGGCCTTGGGTTAAAAATCTTTGTTTTGTTAGGTTAATGTCTCTAGACAACTCACCTTGAATCACAGCACCCATATTACAGTGATACTGTAACAATTGTAAATAAGATAATAAAGTGTAAATGCGAAAAAAAAATTTTGTCCTTAGGGTTCTTTCCTTCTATTATATGAAGGATATGTACAAGGTAGCTGCTGATTCAAGAACAGAATGATAAAAGAAATGTGGTGACTTTGACTCAATGCTCAGTTCAGAGCAAAGCCTTGCCAAATGTAGCCTACATCAGCTGAAAAGGAACCAACTTGCAGACACGTAGGAAAAATTAGTGTCTTCTGTCCTTATGTCATTGAATTCTTCAGTGATCTGTGACACATCATTAGTGTGAAAATGAGTGATTCATATAGCTTCTTAAGTGGAAGATGTATTCATATGTGGTATGGAAAGTCCACTTATGTCTGTTATAGACGAATCCCCACACGTGCATGTAAAGAGATATGTACAATGATGCTCATGGCAGCACTGTTGGTTACACAGAGGCTGCAAGTTTAACATTCTTTATGCTACATCACCTTTTGAAACATGCAGGCCAGTGAGCACTAGCTGAAAAGGGTTTATCATTTTTCTGACCCTGGGTAATGTGATCATAAATTTCTTTGGCTTTCAGCCTCACAACAGTGTTGTCGACTACAGTTTTTAAAAAACTGATTGCCAGCTCATGAATCCATAAATTTAGCCCCATTTCAGTCTTTTCTGTAGCTTCGTAACATGTAGTAGATGTTGCAAAGTGGTTTCATGTACAATCAGCAAGTTTCCTCTTTTCTTGATACTTTTGATTCGTTAACATTGAATTTATGGCCCTCAGCACTATACCTCATGCCTGAATGAAACCCATCAAACATATACATTTTCTCCATAAGGCACATCACAGCTTTCTTGCGCTTGGGAACACTAGACAGCGCTTCAGTGCTGCACTGGGAACCATTTTAAACTGCGTACTCACCAAACGTGAGAAGAGGAAAACACATTTTTAAAAAGTGGTACAAAATAGACTACGAAAAGGACATTTGTTTACACAGTATGGGAACTGAAACAAGAAGGCAGAGTTGTGTCTTGCTCAACCTCAGCTGGAAAACTTGTGTACGTCAGTGAATGACATGACAAAAGAGCATGAGTATTGATTTTGCATTACAAATAGAATTCAGCATGCAGGTGGATTTGCACATATATACCATACATAATAAGGAAAGACCGAATTTAGTTTAGTAAAATGGAAAAATATGCATAGGAATGAAATGACCAAATCAGGATATTTCCTATGTCTTACAAGAAAGAGACCAAAGGTGCTCTGTGAGTCTTTTTTCATATTTAGCATTTTATTTTTAATAGAAAACATTTTAAACTGATTAGATAGCAATAAGTATAACTGTCTTTAAGTTTTGGAATATTTGAAGTGTTTTACAACTTTACATATTAAATCTTAAGTATAACCACAAATTCTCTTTGAGGAAAAAATTCATAGGAACCAGAAACTTGAGCTGGGCAATTAGTCTTGGCACAGAGGGCTGGACAAAGCACACATCTGGTAAATGAAGCCACAGAGGCACAGAGTGCCACTGATTCCTGAAATGGTCTCTTACTCTGCATTTAGAAACCATTCAACGGTTGTAGTTTTCAAAGAATATTATAATTGTGGCTACTAATATTTTTAGTTTTCCGTTCATTTAAAATCCTAAATCCATTAACGTATCCTGAGAAGGCAAGCAAGCTCTGCATTGCTAACACCACACTGTCCACCTCAATCTCCAACAATTTGCTCCAGCTCTAAAATGGTGACCCTCTCTTCCTTACAAAACATTGACTTGTTTCTTTCTTGAATATTCCATCTAAATAAAATTCCAGTTATTTTCCTTGCCAGAAGGTAACCTGGAATTACTGGTTGAATACTCTGACCAAAGAACAGGATGGCTTTAGTTACTGCTTTTACACACGGATTACTGTTATATGTTCCTAAGAACTCCTCCAGGAAAAGTTATTTTTGATCTTACATATTGACCCTTTCCAGACTTTGGTCATCAGACTAGAAATAATAGTTATAATGCAATCTGCACAAGCTCAAAAAAGACCATGATCATTTTCACCACTCAGAAACTGAATCACATACTGTAGTGAAGAATCAGGTTTGATAGGAATATTGCTTAGGTAGACTAGCTAGAAATTTCAAGAGGTGTAAATATTTTCACATAGCACTGGCGCCTGTGACAGCGCACATAGTGTAGGCGGCTGCGACGGTACACAGGGCGCGGCTGACAGGAGCTACCTCACGTCTGAGGTCAGGAGCAGAAGCCGGGAGGACCCCATGCCCGAGGGGCAGCGGCCAAGAGGAGTTGCCCCACTTCCAAGGTAAGGGGCAGCGGCCGAGAGTGCCAGGCTGCGATGGCGCAGGAATGGCAGAGAGGAGTTACCATACGCCTGAGGTCAGGGGTGGTGGCTGGGAGGAACAACCCCACTTACAAGGAGCGGCAGCTGCACGGATGCAGGAGGGCCTAGAGGAACTATTCCACATTCAAGGTAAGGACGGGCTGCGGTGAGGAGATACCCTTCGTCCAAGGTAAGGAACAGTGGCTGCGCTTTGCTGGAGCAGCCGTGAAGAGGTAACCCACGTCCAAGGTAAGAGAAACCCAAGTAAGACAGTAGGTGTTGCAAGAGGGCATCAGAGGGCAGACACACTGAAACCATAATCACAGAAAACTAGTCAATCTAATCACACTAGGACCACAGCCTTGTCTAACTCAATGAAACTAAGCCATGCCATGTAGGGCCACCCAAGACAGGCAGGTCATGGTGGAGAGGTCTGACAGAATGTGGTCCACTGGAGAAGGGAATGGCAAACCACTTCAGTATTCTTGCCTTGAGAGCCCCATGAATAGTATGAAAAGGCAAAATGATAAAATACTGAAAGGAGAACTCCCAAGGTCAGTAGGTGCCCAATATGCTACTGGAGATCAGTGGAGAAATAACTCCAGATAGAATGAAGGGATGGAGCCAAAGCAAAAACAATACCCAGCTGTGGATATGACTAGTGATAGCAGCAAGGTCTGATGCTGTAAAGAGAAATATTGCATAGGAACCTGGAATGTCAGGTCCATGAATCAAGGCAAATTGGAAGTGGTCAAACAGGAGATGACAAGAGTGAACATAGACAATCTATGAATCAGTGAACTAAAATGGACTAGAATGGGTGAATTTAACTCAGGTGACCATTATATCTACTACTGCGGGCAGGAATCCCTTAGAAGAAATGGAGTAGCCATCATGGTCAACAAAAGTCCAAAATTCAGGACTTGGATGCAATCTCAAAAATGACAGAATGATCTCTGTTTGTTTCCAAGGCAAACCATTCAACATTACAGTAATCCAAGTCTATGCCCCAACCAGTAATGCTGAAGAAGCTGAAGTTGAACAGTTCTATGAAGACCTACAGGACCTTCTAGAACTAACACCCAAAAAAGATGTCCTTTTCATTATAGGGGACTGGAATGCAAAAGTAGGAAGTCAAGAAACACCTGGAGTAACAGGCAAATTTGGCCTTGGAATATGGAATGAAGCAGAGCAAAGGTTAATAGAGTTTTGCCAAAAAAATGCACTGATCATAGCAAACATCCTCTTCCGACAACAAAAGAGAAGACTCTACACATGGATATCACCAAATGGTTAACACTAAAATCAGATTGATTGTATTCTTTGCAGCCAAAGATGGAGAAGCTCTATACAGTTGGCAAAAACAAGACCAGGAGCTGACTATGGCTCAGAACATTAGCTCCTTATTGCCAAATTCAGACTTAAATTGAAGAAAGTAGGGAAAACCACTAGACCATTCAAGTATGACCTTAATCAAATCCCTTATGATTATACAGTGGAAGTGAGAAATAGATTTAAGGGCCTAGATCTGATAGATAGAGTGCCTGATGAACTATGGACGGAGGTTTGTGATATTGTACAGGAGACAGGGATCAAGACCATCCTCATGGAAAACAAATCCAAAAAAGCAAAATGGCTGTCTGGGGAGGCCTTACAAATAGCTGTGAAAAGAAGAGAAGTGAAAAGCAAAGGAGAAAAGGAAAGATATAAGCACATGGATGCAGAGTTCCAAAGAATAGCAAGAAGAGATTAGAAAGCCTTCTTCAGTGATCAATGCAAAGAAATAGAGGAAAAAAAACAGAATGGGAAAGACTAGAGATCTCTTCAAGAAAATTAGAGATACCAAGGGAACATTTCATACAAAGATGGGCTCGATAAAGGACAGAAATGGTATGGACCTAACAGAAACAGAAGGTATTAAGAAGAGGTGGCAAGAATACACAGAAGAACTGTACAAAAAGATCTTCACAACCAAGATAATCACGATGGTGTGATCACTCACCTAAAGCCATACATCCTGGAATGTGAAGTCAAGTGGGCCTTAGAAAGCATCACCATGAACAAAGCTAGTGGAGGTGATGGCATTCCAGTTGAGCTATTTCAAATCCTGAAAGATGATGCTGTGAAAGTGCTGCACTCAATATGCCAGCAAAATTGGAAAACTCAGCAGTGGCCACAGGACTGGAAAAGGTCAGTTTTCATTCCAATCCCAAAGAAAGACAATGGCAAAGAATGCTCCAGCTACCACACAATTGCACTCATCTCACATGCTAGTAAAGTAATGCTCAGAATTCTCCAAGCCAGACTTCAGCAATACATGAACCATGAACTTCCAGATGTTCAAGCTGATTTTAGAAAAGGCAGAAGAACCAGAGATCTGGAATCATGGAAAAAGCTGGATCATGGAAAAAGCAAGAGAGTTCCAGAAAAACATCTATTTCTGCTTTATTGACTATGCCAAACCCTTTGACTGTGTGGATCACAATAAACTGTGGAAAATTCTTCAAGAGATGGGAATACCAGACCACCTCACCTATCTCTTGAGAAACCTATATTCAGGTCAGGAAGCAACAGTTAGAAATGGACATGGAACAACAGACTGGTTCCAAACAGGAAAAGGAATATCAAGGCTGTATATTGTCACCCTGCTTATTTAACTTCTATGCAGAGTACATCATGAGAAACACTGGACTGGAAGAAACACAAGCTGGAATCAAGATTTCTGGGAGAAATATCAATAACCTCAGATATGCAGATGACACCACCCTTATGGCAGAAAGTGAAGAGGAACTAAAAAGCCTCTTGATGAAAGTGAAAGAGGAGAGTGAAAAAGTTGGCTTAAAGTTCAACATTCAGAAAACAAAGATCATGGCATCCGGTCCCATCACTTCATGGGAAATAGATGGGGAAAGAGTGGAAAGAGTGTCAGATTTTATTCTTTTGGCCTCCAAAATACTGCAGATGGTGACTGCAGCCGTGAAATTAAAAGACACTTACTCCTTGGAAGAAAAATTATGGCCAACCTTGATAGCATATTGAAAAGCAGAGACATTACTTTGCTGACTAAGGTCCATCTAGTCAAGGCTATGATTTTTCCAGTGGTCATGTATGAATGTGAGAGTTGGACTGTGAAGAAAGCTGAGCACCGAAGAATTGATGTTTTTGAACTGTGGTGTTGGAGAAGATTCTTGCGAGTCCCTTGGACTGCAAGGAGATCCAACCAGTCCATTCTGAAGGAGATCAACCCTGGGATTTCTTTGGAAGGAATGATGCTAAATCTGAAACTCCAGTACTTTGGGCATCTCATGCGATGACTTGACTCATTGGAAAAGACTCTGATACTGGGAAGGATTTGGGGGCAGGAGGAGAAGGGGAAGATAGAGGATGAGATGGCTGGATGGCATTGCTGACTCGATGGACATAGTCTGAGTGAACTCTGGAGTTGATGGAGAGGGAGGCCTGGCATGCTGCGATTCATGGGGTCGCAGAGTCGGACATGACTGAGCAACTGAACCGAACTGAAACATTTTCTCATTCTCTTCCTTTTTTTCTTAAAAATTATTTATTATTCATCTTTTATATAATTTGCATAAGCCTGTCCTGTTATAGCTAATAGAAACAATAATCATATTATATGATATATATATTATATCTATATATATATATACATAATATTTGTCATTTTGGTATTCTAAAATACATACTACATCAAGCTATGCCCACAAAGAACAGGATGCTATGACAATGACTAGGCTTTCTCTGCTAATCATTCTACCCAACCACACAGAAATACACATAAAAAAACACCTCATTTTTAGGTGGACATATCATTCTGACCAGTATAAATGCTACATTTTCTATTCCCTTGGCTCTAGGTATACTTATGTGATAGAAGCTTTCTCAGTGGTAGCCTTAGAAGAGTAAAACAGTTACCTTGGCACCAAAGGATATGCCTGGAGTCAAAGATGGAAATAACATGGCACCATGTCACTTGAGCACTTTTTAATCAGATGGCCTCCAAATAGCTGCAACAGTTTCAGTGAAAAGGAAAGACTGGGATGTAGGGAGTGGATGGAGCACAATCTGTTAAAAAAAAAAAAGTCATTTAGACTCAAACACTATCTGATCACAAGCTAGGCAAGATCACTAGCTTTCCTTATTTACATACAGTCCGAAAACTAAGTTTTTAGAGAATTACTTTGATAATCAATCTTGGCTTGCAAAGGATGGTAATCATTCGACTCTAACAGTAACAGCTTTCCTTCCCTCCTCCCACAACACACACACACACTTACCAGCTATATCACTAGGATTCTGGCTATGAAATTACATAGTCCTCCAAAAGGACATTTTGACAATGTTCACTTAAGATATCATGAAAGAAGAAAACAGTCAAAGAAGAACTTCCCAGAAAGCTATA
Source organism: Ovis aries (assembly GCF_016772045.2). NCBI lineage: Eukaryota > Metazoa > Chordata > Mammalia > Artiodactyla > Bovidae > Ovis > Ovis aries. Next base: position 48,742,458 of record NC_056071.1, on the reverse strand, counting down.
TATTACCAGTTGAACTAGCCAAAGAACTTGTACTTTATGATTTACATACAGCAAGATTTGATCATTGCCACAGACTTACAACAATCACTATGTATTTCTTATTCTTCTTTTCTTTAAATGAGAATTTCATGCTTAATTTCATGCATATATGTTGGGAGAAGAAAACTATGACCCACAGGCCAAATCCAGTTTGCCTGTTTGTGTAAATAAAATTTTTACTGGAACATAGGCACGCCCATCTAGCTTTTATATCTGGTTGTTTTCACTCCTCAGTGGCAGTTGAATAGTTGTAACCAAGACATTATGCTCTTTAAAGCTGAAAATACATACCATCTGGCCCTTTACAAAAAAAGTTTGCTGACCCTGGTCTATGTCATCATTGTATATTGAGCATGCATGCTAACAGCAAATGCTTTGTTTCTAGACTGATGATAACTCTATCAGACTTATGAGGAAAGATTATACATCTACTAGAGATCCTGGGCTTTAAGCTAGATAGCATAACTGAATGGAACTTGGCCTTTCAGAAGGGATGACATAGAAAGAAGTGCAAGGAAAGCTGGGTATTCAGGACAGACTGTGTCAGAGAAAATGTCCACTAGTTATTTATTCTTTTAGAAAGTAGAAACTTATATGAATATCAAAACTGGACATTTTTGGCCTCCTGATGTATAGTTTTCTTTATCTGTCCTTTTAAAATAATAACACCCATTTATATTAAAGATTTTGCAAGAAATAATCATGAAATATTTAATTTGGGACTGTTATAAAGATATTGTTGAGGCTGTTTATTCATTACATCATCACCATACTATGTACTCATCACTCACAAGAGAAATGATCATGGTACTTATGAAGTTGATATAATTTTTGTAAGTATCCTGGCTCCATTTTGCTGCAACCATGTTTTCCCCAATTCTTTTCACTCTGTTTTTACCTAGACACTTTATGTAGCATTGCAAGCCACATAACTTTTTTCCTAGAATAAGCAGATAGAAAAATATACAATTCATCAATCAAAAATGAAGCATTACTTCATTTGATCTTAAATATAACTTTTAATTCATTATTTACATTTTTTTAGGGAAAAGGCAAATTCAGTTCAGTTCAGTTGTTCAGCCAGGTCCAACTCTTTGTGACCCCATGGACTGCACAGGATTCACTGCTCATCATCAGCTCCTGGAGTTTACTCAAATTCGTGTCCATTGAGGCGGTCATTTCATTCAAACATTTCATCCTCTGTTGTCCCCTTCTCATCCAGCCTTCAGTCTTTCCCAGCATCATGGTCCTTTCATGAACTGAGTCAGTTCTTCACATGAGGTGGCCAAATTATTGGAGTTTCAGCTTAAGCATCAGTCCTTCCAATGAATATTCAGGACTGATTTCCTTTAGGATGGACTGGTTGGATCTCCTTGCAGTCCAAGGGACTCTCAAGAGTCTTCTCCAACACCACACTTCAAAAGCATCAATTCTTTGGTGCTCAGCTTTCTTTATAGTCCAACTCTCACATCCATACATGACCACTGAAAAAATCATAGCCTTGACTAGACGGACCTTTGTTGGCAAAGTAATGTCTCTGCTTTTCAATATGCTGTCTAGGTGGGTCATAGCTTATCTTCCAAGGAACAAGTGTCTTTTAATTTCATGGCTACAGTCACCATCTGCAGTGATTTTGGAGCCCCCCAAAATAAAATCTCTCACTGTTTCCATTGTTTCCTGATCTATTTGCCATGAAGTGATGGGACCAGATGCCATGATCATAGTTTTCTGAATGTTGAGTTTTCAAGCCAACTTTTCACCTTCCTCTTTCCCTTTCATCAAGAGGCTCTTGAGTTCCTCTTCACCTTCTGCCATAACGGTGGTGTCATCTGCATATCTGAGGTTTCATGTCCTGGAGTCTGTTGTTCCACGTCTAGTTCTAACTGTTGCTTCTTGACCTGTATACATATTTCTCAGGAGGCAGGTAAAGGCAAATTAAGTAACATGTAAAGGCAATCAAAAAATAACAAAAGAATATATAATATAAATATATACCTAACCCTAGAAGTCATATGTTTCTTTCTTCTGCTTTATCATGTTGTTTTCTTTAAGAATAAAGGTGCTCATAGAGTGACATTTTTCTAAAATATGTACCAAAAGGTCAAATAAATAACCTAACTCTACACCTAAAGCAACTAGAAAAGGAAGAAACGGAGAACCCCAGAGTTAGTAGAAGGAAAGAAATCTTAAAAATTAGGGCAGAAATAAATGCAAAAGAAACAAAAGAGACCATAGCAAAAATCAACAAAGCCAAAAGCTGGTTCTTTGAAAGGATAAATAAAATTGACAAACCATTAGCCAGACTCATCAAGAAACAAAGAGAGAAAAATCAAATCAATAAAATTAGAAATGAAAATGGAGAGATCACAACAGACAACACAAAGGATCATAAGAGACTACTATCAGCAATTATATGCCAATAAAATGGACAATGTGGAAGAAATGGACAAATTCTTAGAAAAGTACAACTTTCCAAAACTGAACCAGGAAGAAATAGAAAATCTTAACAGACCCATCACAAGCACGGAAATTGAAATTGTAATCAGAAATCTTCCAGCAAACAATACCCAGGTCCAGATGGCTTCACAGCTGAATTCTACCAAAAATTTCGAGAAGAGCTAACACCTATCCTATTCAAACTCTTCCAGAAAATTGCAGAGGAAGGTAAACTTCCAAACTCATTCTATGAGGCCACCATCACCCTAATACCAAAACCTGACAAAGATGTTACAAAAAAAGAAAACTACAGGCCAATATCACTGATGAACATGGATGCAAAAATCCTCAACAAAATTCTAGCAATCAGAATCCAACAACACATTAAAAAGATCATACACCATGACCAAGTGGGCTTTATCCCAGGGATGCAAGGATTCTTCAATATCCACAAATCAATCAATGTAATTCACCACATTAACAAATTGAAAATAAAAGCCATATGATTATCTCAATAGATGCAGAGAAGGCCTTTGACAAAATTCAACATACATTTATGATAAAAAAAAAAAAACTCTCCAGAAAGCAGGAATAAAAGGAACATACCTCAAAATAATAAAAGCTATATATGAAAACCCACAGCAAACATTATCCTCAAAGGTGAAAAATTGAAAGCATTTCCTCTAAAGTCAGGAACAAGACAAGCGTGCCCACTTTCACTGCTACTATTCAACATAGTTCTGGAAGTTTTGGCCACAGCAATCAGAGCAGAAAAAGAAATAAAAGGAATCCAAATTGGAAAAGAAGTAAAACTCTCACTATTTGCAGATGACATGATCCTCTACATCAGTTCAGTTCAGTTGCTCAGTCGTGTCCGACTCTTTGCGACCCCATGAATCGCAGCACGCCAGGCCTCCCTGTCCATCACCATCTCCCGGAGCTCACTCAGACTCACGTCCATCGAGTCCGTGATGCCATCCAGCCATCTAATCTTCTGTCGTCCCCTTCTCCTCCTGCCCCCAATCCCTCCCAGCATCAAAGTCTTTTCTAATGAGTCAACTCTTCGCATGAAGTGGCCAAGTACTGGAATTTCACATTTAGCATCATTCCTTCCAAAGAAATCCCAGGGCTGATCTCCTTCAGAATGGACTGGTTGGATCTCCTTGCAGTCCAAGGGACTCTCAAGAGTCTTCTCCAACACCACAGTTCAAAAACATCAATTCTTCGGCGCTCAGCCTTCTTCACAGTCCAACTCTCACATCCATACATTACTACTGGAAAAACCATAGCCTTGACTAGACGGACCTTAGTCGGCAGAGTAATGTCTCTGGTTTTGAATATACTATCTAGGTTGCTCATAACTTTTCTTTCAAGGAGTAAGTGTCTTTTAATTTCATGGCTGCAATCACCATCTGCAGTGATTTTGGAGCCCCCAAAAATAAAATCTGACAGTCTTTCCACTGTTTCTCCATCTATTTCCCATGGAGTGATAGGACCAGATGCCATGATCTTCGTTTTCTGAATGTTGAGCTTTAAGCCAACTTTTTCACTCTCTTTCACTTTCATCAAGAGGCTTTTTAGTTCCTCTTCACTTTCTGCCATAAGGGTAGTGTCATCTGCATATCTGAGGTTATTGAGATTTCTCCCGGCAATCATGATTCCAGCTTGTGTTTCTTCTAGTCCAGTGTTTCTCAGGATGTACTCTGCATATCAGTTAAATAAGCAGGGTGACAATATACAGTCTTGACATACTCCTTTTCCTATTTGGAACCAGTCTGTTGTTCCATGTCCAGTTCTAACTGTTGCTTCTTGGCCTGCATATAGGTTTCTCAAGAGGCAGGTTAGGCGGTCTGGTATTCCCATCTCTTGAAGAATTTGCCACAGTTTATTGTGACCCATACAGTCAAAGGGTTTGGCATAGTCAATAAAGCAGAAATAGATGTTTTTCTGGAACTCTCTTGCTTTTTCCATGATCCAGGAGATGTTGGCAATTTGATCTCTAGTTCCTCTGCCTTTTCTAAAACCAGCTTGAACATCAGGAAGTTCATGATTCATGTATTGTTGAAGCCTGGCTTGGAGAATGTTGAGCATTACTTTACTAGTGTGTGAGATGAGTGCAATTGTGTGGTAGTTTGAGCTTTCCTTGGCATTGCCTTTCTTTGGGATTGGAAGGAAAACTGACCTTTTCCAGTCCTGTGGCCACTGCTGAGTTTTCCAATTTTGCTGGCATATTGAGTGCAGCACTTTCACAGCATCATCTTTCAGGATTTGAAATAGCTCAACTGGAATGCCATCACCTCCACTAGCTTTGTTCATGGTGATGCTTTCTAAGGCCCACTTGACTTCACATTCCAGGATGTCTGGCTCTAGGTGAGTGGTCACACCATTGTGATTATCCGGGTCATGAAGATCCTTTTGTACAGTTCTTCTGTGTATTCTTGACATCTCTTCTTAATACCTTCTGTTTCTGTTAGGTCCATACCATTTCTGTCCTTGATTGAGCCCATATTTGTATGAAATGTTCCCTTGGTATCTCTAATTTTCTTGAAGAGATCTCTAATCTTTCCCATTCTGTTTTTTCCCTCTATTTCTTTGCATTGAATGCTGAAGAAGGCTTTCTTATCTCTTCTTGCTATTCTTTGGAACTCTGCATTCAGATGCTTATATCTTTCCTTTTCTCGTTGGCTTTTCACTTCTCTTCTTTTCACAGCTATTTGTAAGGCTTCCCCAGACAGCCATTTTGCTTTTTTGCATTTGTTTTCCATGAGGATGGTCTTGATCCCTGTCTCCTGTACAATGTCACGAACCTCCGTCCATAGTTCATCAGGCACTCTATCTATCAGATCTAGGCCCTTAAATTTATTTCTCACTTCCACTGTATAATCATAAGGGATTTGATTGAGGTCATACCTGAATGGTCTAGCAGTTTCCCCTGTTTTCTTCAATTTCAGATCCTCTACATAGAAAACCCTAAAGACTCCACCAGAAAATTACTAGAGCTAATCAATGAATATAGTAAAGTTGCAGGATATAAAATCAACACACAGAAATCCCTTGCATTCCTATACACTAATAATGAGAAAGTAGAAAAAGAAATTAAGGAAACAATTCCATTCACCATTGCAACGAAAAGAATAAAACACTTAGGAATATATCTACCTAAAGAAACTAAAGACCTATATATAGAAAACTATAAAACACTGGTGAAAGAAATCAAAGAGGACACTAATAGATGGAGAAATATACCATGTTTATGGATCGGAAGAATCAATATAGTGAAAAAGAGTATACTTCCAAAAGCAATCTACAGATTCAATGCAATCCCTATCAAGCTACCAGCGGTAAATAATTTCAATATTTGTATGGAAATACAAAAAAAACCGAATAGCCAAACATTCTTGAGAATGAAGAATGGAACTGGAGGAATCAACTTGCCTGACTTCAGGCTCTACTACAAAGCCACAGTCACCAAGACAGTATGGTACTGGCACAAAGACAGAAATATAGATCAATGGAACAAAATAGAAAGCCCAGCGATAAATTCACACACATATGGACACCTTATCTTTGACAAAGGAGGCAAGAATATACAATGGAGTAAAGGCAATCCTCTTTAACAAGTGGTGCTGAGAAAACTGGTCAACCACTTGTAAAAGAATGAAACTAGATCACTTTATAACACCACACACAAAAATAAACTCAAAGTGGATTAAAGATCTAAACATAAGAACAGAAACTATACAACTCCTAGAGGAGAACATAGGCAAAACACTCTCCGACATAAATCACAGCAGGATTCTCTATGATCCACCCCCCAGAATTCTGGAAATAAAAGCAAAAATAAACAAATGGGATCTAATTAAAAGTAAAAGCTTCTGCACAACAAAGGAAAATATAAGCAAGGTGAAAAGACAGCCTTCTGAATGGGAGAAAATAATGGCAAATGAAGCAACGGACAAACAACTGATCTCAAAAATATGCAAGCAACTTATGCAGCTCAAGTCCAGAAAAATAAACTACCCAATCAAAAAATGGGCCAAAGAACTAAATAGACGTTTCTCCAAAGAAGACATACGTATGGCTAAGAAACACAGGAAAAGATGCTCAACATCACTCATTATTAGAGAAATGCAAATCAAGACCACAATGAGGTACCACTTCATACCAGTCAGAATGGCTGTGATCCAAAAGTCTACAAGCAATAAATGCTGGAGAGGGTGTGGAGAAAAGGGAACCCTCCTACACTGTTGGTGGGAATGCAAACCAGTACAGCCACTATGGAGAACAGTGTGCAGATTCCTTAAAAAATTGTAAATAGAACTGCCATATGACCCAGCAATCCCACCACTGGGCATACACACCAAGGAAACCAGAATTGAAAGAGACACATGTACCCCAATGTTCATCGCAGCACTGTTTATAATAGCCAAGACATGGAATCAACCTAGATGTCCATCAGTAGATGAATGGATAAGAAAGCTGGGGTACATATACACAATGGAGTATTACTCAGCCATTAAAAAGAATTCATTTGAATCAGTTCTAATGAGATGGATGAAACTGGAACCGATTATACGGAGTGAAGTAAGCCAGAAAGAAAAACACCAATACAGTATACTAACACATATATATGAAATTTAGAAAGATGGTAATGATGACCCTGTATGCAAGACAGCAAAAGAGACACAGATGTGTAGAGCGGACTTTTGGACTCTAAGGGAGAGGGAGAGGGTGGGATGATTTGGGAGAATGGCATTGAAACATATATACTATCATGTAAGAAACGAATCGCCAGTCTATGTTCAATGCAGGATACAGGATGCTTGGGGCTGGTGCACAGGGATGATGCAGAGAGATGATATGGGGTGGGAGGTGGGAGGGGGGTTCATGTTTGGGAACTCATGTACACCTGTGGTGGATTCATGTCAATGTATGGCAAAACCAATACAGTATTGTAAAGTAAAATAAAGTAAAAATAAAAATTAAAAAAAATAAAATAAAATATGTACTAAATTAAAAATTGAAACAGACCTGAGGTTGTGTTCTAAAGTCTTAAATTTAAAGAGTCTCATTTATTGTGTTTTATGGCTGATAATGGTGAAGAGATTGGTATGTGTATAGAGGGTCCTAAAAACCTTTAAGAAAATTTAGCAGAAACTACACAACATTGTAAATCAACTATAGTCCACTTTAAAAATTAATTAAAAGTTGCAGTGGTGGATTGGTAGAAAAATACAAACCACTCCAGAAGTCCATGACATGTAATGATCTTTAATACTGCTGCAACTGCTGAAACATAAATAATTAGGCTAATATGGGATAGAGGCCCATACCTGAAGAGGAAATCTGGCCTACCATCCAGCATTTAACTTTCAATTTTGTTTCCTTGTTCTTTTCTTATGCTTATGTAGGTAATAACTCATGAAAATAAAAATGAAGTCCTATTTTCATAGGCTAAAAAAGTAAACAATAACATTTTGAATGTAAGGTTAAGAAGTCTAAAGTGTCTCTCACCCAGAAAAAAATTTTTTTGAATAGCAAATTCCCAAAGGTTCCGGATCTATGATATTCAAGACCGTTATATATATATTCGTGCAGCAAACATAGTATATGGAGTTTTACCCCTACTGCAAAAGTTGCCCAATAAAAGCAATAGAACTTAAGTGAAATTTTAAAAAGCAAGTACTCTGTCTTTTCAAGTAATATAGTCCCAGGAAATATGGGGCTATTTCAAAGAGTTCTTTGCATCTGTGACAGTGCAAGGAAAAGAGACAGCATTAGCATTTCTTCCTGAAGGGCCTGCAGTCTGAGTGGGAAGTAGGTGGGTCTCAGAAAGGAAGAGATATAAGCGGGAACAAGAGTTCAACACTGATGAAATTCCTGACAAAATGTCTAGGAAAAAGGAGTATCGTGGCTAAATGTAGTGAAGCACATACTGATTCCTATATTGGTGGCCATGTGGAATGTTACAGTTACATCTATTCTATAATTATGTTAATTCAAAACAAAAAAAGAAAATGAAAAATTTCATTCTTCCACCCAGATAGTCTATTAAAACTTTCAAACACTTCTGTCATGGCACAGTTTATCATTTAACACGATTTCACAACTATATTTGTGCTTATGTGGTAATTCACAAATGTGAGATCTTGAAAAATATGGTAAGTGATTTTTCTTATGAATGTCAGGATTCTCCTCAGATTTCTTTTGGCAAATCCACTTAAATTAAAATGATCCCTAGCTAACTGACATCTTCTCCATAACCAATCTTCCAACTGTTGCATTTCAGCAACCTAGCTGAAATCCAGCTGGCTCAGACACAATTATGATAAAAATCCAAAGTGTTGCTAAGTGACTAGGGAACAGAATTTGAAAACCTGACAAGAAATATTTCCTCGCCTGTGATTGAGGGAAGCAGTGCACAGATGGTCAAGGTGATGCAGATTCTTGAACCCTTCAAAGATTAATTTCTTCTCAATTCCTGCACAGAAAGAGTGATTAATTTTTTAAAAAGTGTCATTTTTAATCTCTGCTTTAAAGTGTCTGTTGTTAACTCCCATTATCATTTCGGTCTTCTAGGGCTGCGTTCAGCACTGCCTGCTGTTTAGACTACTGCATGCGCTTCCAATCCTATAAGCAGAATTTTCTGTGGCAATTACAGTTCTTTCAGAGGACGAGAACACTGAGCTCACATCACATCAGTACTTCCTGCCCTGTACTGATACTGATCAAATTCTGAAAAATAATTCCAGGTTTTGGTCCTTAGCCTTAGGGCACAAAACTCTATAGACTCCAGCAATCTGGGAAACTTTATCATGTTTGACACTATATTACTTATAGCAACTATTTGCAACAAGCAGTCTGTAGTGCTGATCCTAAAACTTGAAATGGACAAGATTCTAGTTCAGAATATCTTAAAATCAATGAAATTGTGGAAATCAGTTTGAAAACTCCTGTCAGGACATTGCTGCTGCTGCTAAGTCGCTTCAGTCATGTCTGACTCTGTGCGACTCCATAGACGGCAGCCCAGGACATTAGAACATTTTTAAAGGCCTCGGCAACAATTCAACAGGTCCGTTCTTTCATTTATGTATCAAAATGTCAATCTTCAAGTCAGCTTTATTCACTCCCCTCTCCCATTTTCAACAAGTTAATTCATAGTTTCTAGAAAACCCCTCCTCCACGTGTGCAGCCTTAATTCTCCACAACCTACATGTCACATCATACTTAACCATGAAATTATGAATGCTTTCTCCCTAAGATTGAGAATAAGGCAATATGTCCACTTCTACCACTTTAATTCTGCATTGCACTGGAGATTCTATCCAGGCAATCAGACAAAGAAAATATACAAAAGTAATATAGATTATCAAATAAGGATTAAACATGTTTTTATACACAGCTGCCATGATTATGCAGAAAACCAAAGGGATATGCATGCATACACAGATATACACTATACACACACAAACACTCACATATACCCATAAACATAGGAACTAATAAACAAGCATAGCAAGTTTGCAGGATACAAGACAAAATATAGAAGTGAAAATTCATAAACTCAAAACTAAAACATTGCTGAAAGAGGGAATAAAAAGAAGCTAAAGGAAAAGACAATCAATTCCACATTCACAAATAGGAATGTTCAATATTATTAAGATGATAATTCTCCCCAAAATGATTCCATATAGTTTCTTTTAAAATTATTGAAGACATATTTTATCAAAATCGAAAATTGACAGTCTGATACTAAACTGTATAGGGAAATATAGTGGACCAAAAAAAGTAAAAGTAATCTAAAAATAAAAGTTGGCAGATTTGCACCTCTTGAGTTCACGCTTACTACAAAGCTACAGAAATCAAAATTATGTGGTACTGGCCTAAGGAAAAATATATACATCCATGGAATAGAATTGCTACTCCTGAAATAAACCATTTAATATATGGTTAATTGATTTTTCACAAAGATTCCAATATTTCATTGATGAAAAGATGGTATTTTCAACAAATGGTACATTTCCATTTCCCTACTGATTTGGAAGTTGTCAGTTCTAGTTTATACTTACTGATAGCTCTGAATGTTTTGCTAAATCTGTCAGAAACAGAAACTGCTAGATTTCTAACCAATAATCATTTATTTAAAATTTTCTTTCTCTAAGAGAACCTTCACCTAGTTGGGGGCCATTTGAAAACTACTCTCCAATTTCCTGTGAAACTTCAGCAAATGTGACTAAGTATATAGCCAACATAATATAGGTTGAAGTTTGGGGTTAAGATTTCCAGCAAAGCTTTCTTCAAAGAGTAGTCTGAGTTAACTGGGAAATCATTTGCCTTTGACAAGCTCTTACTACCTGATGTCTTTGTCCTGGTGAGTGCCAACTGGCCACAGTGCAAGAAATTACAGTCCCTGACTTCCAACCAAGTGCAAAAGATGACAGTGCAGAGTCTGGATTTCTAAAAAATGTGGAGCAGCCCACATCTCCCTTAGACTGCATACCTTTTGTCTTATTTTATATGATAGAAAATAAGTCCCTAAGCTATTTAAAGCAGTCATTTTGGTATTTCTATTATAGGAAGTTAAACACAATTTGTAATTATGCTAAATAAATTTCATATTTAATTACTAACCTAACACTTCTCTAAAACATCAACTTAAAATACGTTAAATCTAATTATCCCTACCTTCTAATGTAGGCTACTGTTATGGTTAACTATAATTTTAATTCAATTTCTTTTTAGATATTTTTCCTTATAAGCCCATAAATTAGATGTCTTAGTATTGCTTTATAACAATATTGATTTGGATCCATTTGCATAGTTAGCAAAATGTTTTGTTTATCATTCTTTTTCAACTTCAGACCTAACTTATGGCTAATTTCCTTTATTTCTGAAGTGTATTTTTATGCTGTGCATCTGTTAGTGGTCCTTTGTTTATCTGAAAATGTTGATCTTTTTATGAAAGATCTGCTTGGGACTTGATTTAGGGTTTAACTTTATATCTGTACTTTTGTAATCTTATGTTACTTATCTAGCATCCCTTGTTTCATTTGAGAAGTCTACTGCCAGTATCACTGTCTTTCCTTTGGAGATGATCTGTTAATTTTACCTTAATGAATTCATAGCTTTCATTAATTTTGGAAAATTCTCAACCATCTTTTCTATTTCCCATTCCTAACAAATGACTCAGTCTATCTACCAAATCTATTAAACTGATATATTTCACATTTTGTGGTCTCTCTGTCTCTTGTTGTCTCCTGCATTCTCAGGAGTTCCTTCAGGGAGTTCTTTCTTCTACCTTACAAATTCTGTTTCATCTGTATGTAATCTATCAATTAACCCACTCACTGTGCCATCATTAATTTCAGTTTCTATGTTTCTTAGATTTAGAAGTTTTTTTTTTCAAATCTTCCTAGTACTTTGGATAAACATATGTCTATTGCTTACTGTTTTTAGGTTTACTTATCAATTTTCTGAACATTTCATATCTAATTCTATTTTTTATATTTTGTTGAGATAGAATTGATATATAACTTAATATTAGTTTAACTGGTACAACATAGTTTGATATATGCATTTTTGCAAAATAATTAGCACAAAAGTTTAGTAAACATCTGTCACTTCACACAGTTACATAATTTTCCTGTGATGAGAACTTTTAAAATCTGTTTCCTAACAACTCTCAAATATACAGTAGCATTTTGGTAACTATAGTCAATATAAGGTATATCTGTACTATTATTTATTCTTATAATTGGAAGTTTGTTCTTTTTGACTACCTTTATCCATTTCCTCTTACCCCAGAACCTCTGGGCAACACCAATCCATTCTCTGTGTCTATGATTCAGTACATTTAGGTTCCACATATTAGTAAGATTATATAGTATTTCTCTCTCTCTCTCTGACATTTCACTTAGCATAATGCCCTCAAGGTTCATCCATGTTGTCAAACATTGCAAGAGTCCTCTCTTTTAATGGCTTCATAGCATTTCAATGTTTCTGTATGTGGTGTGTGTATCATATATTCCTTATACAGTTATCCTTCAATGAACACTTGAACTATTTTCAGTCTTGACTACTCTAAATAATGCTACAATAAACATGGAAATGAATATATTTTTTTGAGACAATGATTTCATTTCCTTTGGGTATTTGCCCAGAATTAGAATTACTAGATCATATAGTAACTTTATTCTTAATTTTTAAAGATCCCCCATATTTTTTTTCTATAATGGCTGTACCAATTTACATTCCCACCAATAGTGCACTAAGGTTTCCTTCTTTCTATATCCTTACTAACACTTGGGATCCTTTGTCTTTTTGATGATGTCATTCTAACATTTGTGCAATGATATCTCATTATGGTTTTGATTTGCATTTTTCTGATAATTAGTGATGTCAAGCACCTTTTTATGTATCTGTGACCATTTGTAAGTCGTCTTTGGAAAAAGGGTCTAATCAGTTCCTCTGCCCAATTTTTCTTTTGATCAGGTTATTTGAATTTTTTTTTCAGTTATATGAGTTTTTTAGGGATGTTTCCTATGGCTCAGTGACAAATAATTGGTTTGCAATGCAGGAGACGTGCAAGACGTGGGTTCGATCTGTGGGTTGGGAAGATCCCCTGGAGGAGGAAATGACAACCCACTCCAGTACTCTTGCCTGGAAAATCTCATGGACGGAAGAGCATGGTGGGCTACAGTCCATAGGGTTGCAGAGTCAGAGAAAACTTAGCAACTGAGCACACAGCCACGAGTATTTTATATATTTTGGATGTCATCACATTGTCAAGCATATAATTGCAAATATTTTCTACCATTCTATAGGTTGCCTGTCTATTTTATTTATAGTCTCCTTTGCTGTGCAAAGCTTTTAGTTTGATGCTGATCTACTTCTTTATTTTTGCTCTTGCTTGGTCTTTCCTTTTGGTATCAAATCTAAAAAATTATTGCCAAGCCCCAAGTCAAAGAATTTTACTCTGTGTTTCCTTCTAGGTGTTATGTGGTTTTATGATTGTGGGTCTTACTTTATGTCTTTCATCCATTTTGAGTTGATTTTCATGTATGGTCAGGGAAACCTAGTGTGCTGCACTCCATGGGGTCACAGAGTCTGCAATGACTAAGCAACTGAATAATAACAACATAAGACAGTGACCACGTTTCATTCTTTTGCAAGTGGCTACCAGGTTTTCTCGGGCTTCCTAGGCAGTGCTAGTGGTAAAGAAACTGCTAGCCAATGCTAGAGACCTAAGAGACACAAGTTTGATTCCTGGGTCAGGACGATCCCCTAGAGGAGGGCATGGCAGCCCTGTCCAGTGTTATTGCTTGGAGAATTCCATAGAGAGAGGACAGTGGCAGGCCACAGTCCAAGGAATCATGAAGAGTAGAACACTACTGGAATGACTTTTAGCACACCCCCCCCCACACACACACACACACCTCATTTTCTTAGCACCATTAACCGAAGTAACTATCCTTTTCCCTATATTTTTGTCATCTTTGTTGTGAATAATTGACTATATATGCATGGGTTTACATCTGGCCTCTCTAATCTATTCCATTGATCTATATCTCTGTTTTTATGGTTTTCTATATACAGTTTTATGTCATCTGTAAATAGAGACAATTTTACTCCTTTTCTAATTTGAATGCCTTTTATTTTATTTAATTTTATTTTCATGTTTATTGTTGTTCAATCACTCAGTCAAGTCCAACTGTTTGCAACCCCATGGACTGTGGCACCCCAGGTTTCCCTGTCCTTCACCACCTCCCACAGTTCACTCAGACTCATGTCCATTGAATTGGTGACGCCATCCACCATTTCATCCTCTGCCATCCTCTTCTCCTCCTGCCTTCAATCTTTCCCAGCATCAGAGTCTTTTCCAATGAGTTGGCTCTTTGCATCTGGTGGCCAGAGTACTGGAGCTTAAGCCTTAGCATCAATACTTCCAATGAATAGTCAGGGTTGACTTCCTTTAGGATTGACTGGTTGGATCTGCTTGCAGTCTAAGGGACTCTCAAGAGTCTTCTCCAGCACCACAGTTCAAAAGCAAGAATTCATCAGTGCTCAGCCTTCTTAAATGGTCCAACTCCGACATCCATACATGACTGCTGGAAAAACCATAGCTTTGACTTGATCGACCTTTGTCAACAAAGTGATGTCTCTGCTTTTTAATACACTGTGTATGTTTGTCATAGCTTTTCTTCTAAGAAGCAAGCATCTTTTAATTCCATGGCTGCAATCACTGTCTACAGTGATTGGAGCCCAAGAAAATAAAGTCTGTCAGTGTTTCCATTGTTTCTCCATCTATTTGCCATGAAATGATGGGAGTGGATGCCATGATCTTCATTTTTTGAATGCTGACTTTTAAGCCAGGTTTTTAACTCTCCTCTTTCACCCTCATCAAGAGGCTCTTTAGTTCTTCTTTGCTTTCTGCCATTAGGGTGATACTAACTGCATACCTGAGGTTACTGATATCTCTCCTGGAAATCTTGATTACTGCTTGAGCTTCATCCATACTGGCATTTTGCATGATGTACACTGTGTATAAGTAAATAAGCAGGGTGATAATACACAGCC
Source organism: Ovis aries (assembly GCF_016772045.2). Classification (NCBI taxonomy): domain Eukaryota; kingdom Metazoa; phylum Chordata; class Mammalia; order Artiodactyla; family Bovidae; genus Ovis; species Ovis aries. The sequence continues at coordinate 48,727,407 of NC_056071.1, read as the reverse complement.
TTGACATACTTCTTTCCAAATTTGGAACCAGTCCTTTGTTCCATGTCCATTTCTAACTATTGCTTCTTGATCTTCACACAGGTTTTTCAAAAGTCAGGTAAGATGGTCTGGTATTCCCTTCTCTTTAACAATTTCCGTAGTTTGTTGTGATCTACACAGTCAAAGGCTTTAGCATAGTCAATGAAGAAGAAGTAGATATTTTTTATGGAATTCCTTTGCCTTTTCTATGATCCAATGGATGTTGGCAATTTGATATCTGGTTCCTCTGTCTTTTCTAAATACATTTTTGCCTAATTGCTCTGTCTAAGACTTCTAATGCTACGTTGAACAAAATGATTAGGGTAGTCATCTTGTCTTGTTACTATTCTCAAAGGAAAAAAGGTTTTTTTTGTTTTTACTACTTTATTTTCTGAAGATAATATCAAAGATTGAAATAAAGATAAAAATATAGACAAGAGAGACAGAAAAATATCAGAGAAACTAACAGCTGATTTTTTGAAGATACAATACTAACAAATATTAACCAGTTGTAAGAACCTGCTATTTGCCAGCCATAGCCATATTTATTTCTCTTAAAAACTTTATGAGACAGATTATCTTTGGCCCTGTTTTACACATGATGGGGTAAAGCACTGGAAATGTATCTATAGTTATGAATTTGTTTCTCTTATCCCCATTCTGCCTTATGTATGATCTCTCCTTTCTCATGCTAACAACTCTTAAAGCAAAGATCCAGGTAATCTAAGACTTATGTTCTATGCGTGATTAAATAGTTAATCATACTTCCTGAGGTAGATACTTGGACTTTTAAAATAATACTACAACTCATGCTTCATGCGTCCTGTCTCTCTTTTTTTCTCAGCATTCACTGTTGCTATAAACATATGGATCTCTTTGCCCATTAGCTTTCCTTGGCTGGACTTGCCAAGAATTAACATTCTCAAGAAGAACTCTCAACCAATGAAGAACAGAAATTGGTGAATACATACTACAGCTCTGTCCTTATTAATGGACCAAATAGCTTCCAAGGCTCCAATGGGAATTAGCCCCCATTGGACACGGTGTGAGCCTCTCCTCATTAATATGCTTTGAATGACTTTTATACCCTTCTAATCTCACTTGTTCAAGGAATCACTCCAAATAATCTACCAGTACTAAAACTCTTCAATTAGGGTCTGTTTATGGTGGAACTCAGCCTAAGTCAAATACTATATGAGTTTATTTCTTGATTGGGAAGCTAGGAAAGTTGAAGATAACTCTCCACATGTAGATTTTATTCTTTATAATGAACTATTAAGCTCTTTTTCCCCATCCACCTGATATTTCCAAATGACTATAATTTTAGGAGCTCCAAAGCTATGTTTTATAAGTTGTCAATAGAATAAAAGCTACCCACCTTCAATTCGACTATTTAGACTGAATAACAAGTATCTCAGCATTGACCATAATAGAAAAAAGTCATAGGCAGCCCTTATTGAGATCGTTTCATCTACAAAGGGCTTCAGAGACCTCTGAATGAACTATGTGTTTGATAGAAGGTTCTTGAATTGATAAATACTCCTTTTCTCCTTCACTGGATTTTGCTAGTTTTACTGTAGATATAGATACAGATAAATAGTAATGGGACATTTGGAAAAGCCATAGGGATATTGAGAAAAGCAGTAGGGAAATTAAGACAATAGCCATATTTAATTTGGTTTATTTTAGAATAATTACGTAATATAACATTTGCTGCATTCAAATATACTGAAAAATTTCAAATAATTTATGGACATTATATATTGACATATTTAGTATTTTCGTGTTTGTTGTAATCAAGAAACATGTAATTCAGAAATGAACACGGATAAGATGGGAAGATCCCTTGGAGTAGAAAAGGGCAACCCACTCCAGTATTCTTGACTGAAATATTTCATGGTCAGAGTGGGCTTGTGGGCTACAGTCCATGGGGTCGCAGAGTCAGGCACGACTGAGTGACAGAGCACACATATGACGGCTCTAAGAATTAAGTCTTTTCCCGTATCCTAAGAAAAGTAACATGCTAGAGTCATGCATCAGAAAATCTGAAATAAAATAAAAAGTTAATGGACAAAAGTTTGAGTGAAATAATTTTTTTTCCTATCTGTTCTAACTTAATTGTACAAAATCACTAGAATAACTTTTAAAAAGCATATATCCCAAGATTAATGCCTATACTCTCCTCTTATCTTAAGATAAAAGAAAAACTCTCTAACAGCCTGCAAGACTTTTCATAATCTCGCTGTTGTCATAAGTGAAAGTCACTCAGTTGTGTCTGACTCTTTGCGATGCTATGGACTATACAGTCCATGGACTTCTCCAGGCCAGAATACTGGAGTGGGTAGCCTTTCCCTTCTCCGGGGTATCTTCCCAACCCAGGGATCAAACCCAGGTCTCCTGTACTGCAGGCAGATTCTTTACCAGCTGAGCCACAATAGAAGCCCAAGAATACTGGAGTGCATAGCCTTTCCGTTCTCCAGCAGATATTCCTGACCCAGGAATCAAACCAGGGTTTCCTGCATTGCAGGCAGATTCTTTACCAACTGAGCTATTAGGGAAGCCTATAACCTCATGATTACTTCAAACCTTCCTCCACACCCTAACCCCACTCTACCTCTTGGCCTTCTATCTGCTCCTTTAGTAGTCAAAACGTTACCTACCTCAGGTTAGTTCTGCATGTAGTAGTTTCTTAGATCATGGTCCTATTATGAAATTTGCAAAAATTCAAAGTTTTCTAACTAAAAGTAAGGGGAATTGGTGCTAAATCACTCACTAGCATTTATTTTCTACTGATAAATGTGTATCTCAGGAAAGAAGCTTTTGCTTTGTTAAGAGCTGCAATACCTTCTAAAAGATCTGAAGATAAGAGTGTAAAATGACACTTGTGCCTGCATCGGAGAAATATCTGTAATTTTTGTTTGCAAATCTTGCCATTTATTTTTACTTCTCTGAAAGAAAAACGGGTTCAGGTTTATGCAATTTACATAACAGATTTATTTTAAATAATTTATTTCCCACATTTCAATTATCTTTCTATTTCATGTATAATCAGGCTAATAGACTAAAGTGTAAGTGAAAGTAAAGTCGCTCAGTTGTGTCTGACTATTTGCGACTCCATGGACTGTAGCCCACTAGGCTCCTCAGTCCTTGGAATTCTCTAGGCAAGAGTACCGGAGTGGGTTTCCATTTCCTTCTCCAGGGGATCTTCCTGACCGAGGGATCGAACCTGGGTCTCGCTCATTGCAGGTAGATGCTTTACCATCTGAGCCACAGGGAAGCCAAGTGCCTACTAATTCTCTAAATTTAGAAACAATCCATCCTTAACTGAGCAGAACTAGAATGACTGTTTATAGCATCATCATAATCAGTACAAAGTCACTTGTAGTGGTAGGATGTATTACCATCTCAGCAAAATATGCCAACAATATTTCACTTCATATCAATATCAATTTCTACTATGCATGACTTCTACCTATAAAATTGACCCTGAGATATGTCTTACTAGTATGTCTTGCTGTAATAAATTATATTTTTTACAAGCTATGATTTTTCAGATCCTATGCTAGAAATGATAGTGGTAGCATTAAGGTAAATTTGAGATTGTTTATGTGAATTTGGGGCCTGATCCTTATTAATGCACTTCATCTACTGGTCTCAAACATTTACGTGGTGATAAGTTGTTTCTCGTAAAAAGAATTCAAATGAACAGTGATTGATGTTGAGAGTATGTCTGAAAAGAAATTCAGTGTTGAGTGGCAAGAAGCATGGCAAAATTGAAATCCAGCAGTTCTACTGGGCAGGGAGTAACTTCAAAAATTGGAGACATGTGTATATGTATGTAAGTATATGTACATATCAAGAAATATTTAATTTATATTATATATGATATGATATGATATATAATAATATATAATGTATATGGTTTCCCTGGTGGCTCAGATGGTTAAGAATCTGCCTGCAATGCTGGAGACCTGGGTTTGATCCCTGGGTTGGGAAGATCCTCTGGAGAAGGAAATGGCAACCCATTTCAGTATTCTTGCCTGGATAATTCCATGGAGAGAGGGGCCTAGCAGGCTACAGTCCATGGGACAGTGAAGAGTTGGATATGACTGAGTGACTAACACTTTCATTACATATATATATATATAGAGAGAGAGAGAGAGAGAGAGAGAGACAGACAGACAGACAGACAGACAGACAGACAGACAGAGAGAACGAAACATCTGGAACTTAGGACACTTATACACTCAGAGAGGGCGAGAGAAATCCATGGGGAATTTAAGTAGTGAACTGAATAGGAAGGTATTTTCCCTTGTTAATGAACTTGACTTTAAAGTGGGTTTGGAGAGAACCTTAGCTGAGTAAAGGAAAATAAAGAAGTAGACCCGTGTCAGTAAGTACAAAGTGGTACTGGGTTGAGCAGAATTAGTTAAAAGGAAGCAGTTGGAGATACTCTCTTATGTGTCCTCTTTCTGGGAAGCAGTCAAATAAGAAAGGAATTGAATTCAGAAAATTATAGTCAGCTGGCATGCTAATGCAATGACCAAAACACAAAATGAGTCAGAATTCATAAGCATTCCTTAAAGTAACGGTTTTCAAAGTGAGAGGCCTGAATCAGTAACATGAGAGTCAACTTGGGACATTAGAAATGCTTAGAAATGCACAGTGGGCTATGACCTGGACTTAGCAAACTGAAACTCTGGAATGGGCTTCACTCTTTGGGTGATGTTAAATGCATGCTAAATTTGAGAAACACTGCCCCAGTGATTTCCCAAATACTTTCCAAAAACAGATTATGTTGGGCTTCCCTGGTGGTTCAGACAGTAAAGAATCTGCCTGCAATGCAGGAGACCTGGGTACAGCCCCTGGGTTAGGAAGATCCCCTGGAGAAGGGAATGGCTACCTACTCCAATATTCTTGCCTGGAGAATTCCGTGGACAGAGGAGCTTGGAGGGCTACAGTCTATGAGATCATAAAGAGTTGGCCATAATTGAGCAACTAACACTTTCACTTTCATCTGGAAAAAAGATTGGATTTATTGGATTTTAAACAGTTAAATAGGTTGATAGCTTTAAAGAAAGAGTCAGTGAAACTTTAGTTTGAAGTACAGATTGATAAGGTTTGGACAAAAAATTATATATATATATTAATATGACTGCATTTAAATCCATGTCTGAGTAGTCACAATAATACTTTGGCTACATAAAGTTACTGAATATTTTCAGTTTGAGAAATTATGTCCTAAAATTCCTTTTTAAAGTACAAAGCACTTATTTTAAGGAATATACATTTTTACTATGATAAAAGTTCAAAACTAGTCAAATAGAGACAGACCTCTGATGTCTAATCTTACACTTCTACAAATGAATTCAGCATCTCCCCAAATTTATTTAAAGTCTATTTCTGTGAGAAATGTAGGAACCCTAAAATCATGGCAGCTTGATCATTAACCAGTTACTCAATCTTATTGCTATTCAGAATAAAGGTAAACACCTACCAATAAACGGATGTTTTTAAAAGGCTTCACAAATTAGCACTGCATTCATTGCTCACATGAGACCTCTTAAAAACAGACTGTAGAAATAAGTAGCTAAGTTTGAATCTCTTAAATTTATCAGTTCAGTTCAGTCGCTCAGTCCTGTCTGACTCTTTGTGACCCCATGGACTGCAGCACGCTGGGCTTCCCTGTCCATCATCAACACCTGGAGCTTACTTAAACTCATGTCCATCGAGTCAGTGATGCTATCCAACCATCTCATCCTCTGTCTTCCCCTTCTCCTCCCGCCTTCAATCTTTCCCAGCATCAAGATCTTTTCCAGTGAGTTAGTTCTTTGTATCATGTGGCCAAAGTATTGGAGCTTCAGCTTCAGTATCAGTACTTCCAATGGATATTCAGGACTGATTTCCTTTAGGATCGACTGGTTGGATCTCCTTGCAGTCCAAGGGACTCTTAAGAGTCTTCTCCAACACCACAATTCAAAAGTATCAGTTCTTTGGTGCTCAACTTTCTTTACAGTCAACTCTGTCATCCATGTATGACTACTGGTAAAACCAAAGCTTTCACTAGATGGAACTTTGTTGGCAAAGTAATGTCTCTGCTTTTAAATATGCTCTCTATGTTAGTCATAACTTTCCTTCCAAGGATCAAGCGTCTTTTAATGTCTCTGCAGTGATTTTGGAGCCTCTAAAAATAAAGTCTGTCACTGTTTCAACTATCCCATCTATTTGCTATGAAGTGATGGGACCAGATTCCATAATCGCTATGAAGTGATGGGACCAGATTCCATAATCTTATTTTTCTAAATGTTGAGTTTTAAGCCAACTTTTTTACTCTCCTCTTTCACTTTTATCAAAAGGTTTTTTATTTCTTCTTCACTTTTTGCCATAAGGGTGGTGTCATCTGCATATCTGAGGTTATTGAGATTTCTCCTGGCAATCTTGATTCCAGCTTGTGCTTCTTCCAGACCAGCATTTTTCATGATGTACTCTGCATATAAGTTAAATATCAGGGTGACAGTATACAGCCTTGACGTACTCCTTTCCCAATTTGGAGCCAATCTGTTGTTCCATGTCCAGTACTAACTGTTGATTCTTGACCTGCATACAGATTTGTAAAGGCATATAAATTTAAGGCTCTGATCCCATGGACCAGATCCTTAAATTTATATGACTTTATAAATGGTTAAAATATGAATCAATGTTAATATAGTAAAATCAGTCAGTCACTTGGTTTTATTACAACATTTTCTTAGTTGTACTCATTTCATGAGGTTTCATTCAGATAAAATAGTGGTAGCTACTCTCTCCACTGTGTGCCAACCAACAAATAATCCAACTAGAAACTTTTCCTCTTCTCCATTTGCATCCTTCTATCAATGTGATTTCAGTTATACAAATAGCTTTATGCCAAATTCTGCTACATTAGTTTTATTTTAAAAAAGGGCTCTTATACAGTTTTTTTAATTAAAGCAAATCCAAAACTATTAACTTTAATAAATAGCCCTAAAACTAGGTTACTAGGTAATGCAAAATATTTGATAGAATATAATTAATCCTTTTTCTATGTGAAACATTAATACATTCTAAACAGGTTTGAGGGGTTTTAAGCTTTCTTTTTTAATAACAATATAATATTTATTACATTATCTGTATTGAAGTTTTAGATGATATGGCTAAGTTTGTTATTTATAAGTCTTAGGCTTCTTTTAAAATGAGTAATCACTTTTTAAAAAGCTCAAAAACAGTATTTCATTTTCTGTCATTGCCCCAAATCCATATCTTGTGCAATATCATTCTTGGCTGAATTCATCTAAAAATTAATGCAATCAAGCATGAATAAAAAGTGACATACTTCATATATCAAAAATGGACCATCATAATTATTTTGAATTTTACATGCTGATGCTAAATCTTGGATTAGTAACAAGGTAATACCTTGCTTTGCCATCAATACCTAAAAAGATAGGATCACAAAGACAATGACAAAGAAGTACATTCTATCAGATTTTTCTGTAATTAGCCATTTTATCATCCAAACTCATAATACATGAATACTAATAGCCTGTTTCGCTAAGTTGTCTGGAAAGGTGTACTTCATTTGTAGTAAGAAAAGGCACATGAAACCAATATACCAAATGCTAGCTCAGTAAAACCAAAAATTGGCTAAAATATGACTATATTCCATTCAGTTCAGTCACTCAGTCCTGTCTGACTCTTTGCGCCCCCATTGACTGCAGCACATCAGGCCTCCCTGTCCATCACCAACTCCCAGAGTTTACTCAAACCCATGTCCATTGAGTGGGTGATGCCATTCAACCATCTCATCCTCTGTCCTCCCCATCTCCTCCTGCCTTCAATCTTTCCCAGCATCAGGATCTTGCCCAATGGGTCAGTTCTTTGCATCAGGTGGCCAAAGTATTGGATCTTCAGCTTCAGCATCAGTCCTTCCAATGAACATTGAGGACTGATTTCCTTTAGGATGGACTAGTTGGATCTCCTTGCAGTCCAAAGGACTCTCAAGAGTCTTCTCCAACACCATAGTTCAAAAGCTTCAGTTCTTCAGTGCTCAGCTTTCTTTACAGTCCAACTCATCCATACATGACTACTGCAAAAGCCATAGTTTTGATTAGATGGACCTCTGTTGACTAAGTAATGTCTCTGCTTTTTAATATGCTGTCTATGTTGGTCATAACTTTTCTTCCAAGGACCAAGAATCTTTTAACTTCATGACTGTAGTGATTTTGGAGTCCCCAAAAAATAGTCTGTCAGTTTCCACCGTTTCCCCATCTATTTGACACAAAGTGATAGAACCAGATGCCATGATCTTAGTATTCTGAATGTTGAGTTTTAAGCCAACTTTTTCACTCTCCTCTTTCATCAAGAAGCTCTTTAGTTCTTTGTTTTCTGCCAAAGGGTGGTGTCATCTGCATATCTGAGATTATTGATATTTCCCCAGCAATCTTGATTCTAGCTTTTGATTCATACAGCCCAGTATTTCTAATGATGCCCCCTGTATATCCGTTTAAAAAGCAGGGTGACAATATACATCCTAGACATACTGCTTTCCTGATTTGGAACCAGTCTGTTGTTCCATGTCTAGTTCTAACTGTTGCTTCCTGACCTGAATACAGATTTCTCAAGAGGCAGGTCAGGTGGTCTGGTATGCCTGCCTCATGAAGAATTTTCCAGTTTGTTGTGATCTATACAGTCAAAGGCTTTGGCATAGTCACTAAGGGAAAGGTAGATGTTTTTCTGGAACTCTCTTGCTTTTTCAGTGATCCAATGGATGTTGGCAATTTGATTTCTGGTTCCTCTGCCTTTTCTAAATCCAGCTTGAACATCAGGAAGCACAGGGTTCACGTAATGCTGAACCCTGGCTTGGAGAATTTTGAGCATTACTTTACTAGCCTGTGAGATGAGTGCAATTGTGTGGTAGTTTAACCATTCTTTGGCTTTGCCTTTCTTTGGGATTGGAATGAAAACTGAACTTTTCCAGCCCTGTAGCCACTGCTGAGTTTTCCAAATTTGCTGGCATGTTGAGTGCAGCACTTTCACAGCATCATCTTTCAGGATTTGAAATAGCTCAACTGGAATGCCATCACCTCCACTAGCTTTGTTCATAGTGATGCTTTCTAAGGCCCACTTGACTTCACATTCCAGGATGTCTGGCTCTAGGTGAGTGGTAACACCATTGTGATTATCCGGGTCGTGAAGATCCTTTTTGTACAGTTCTTCTGTGTATTCTTGACATCTCTTCTTAATACCTTCTGTTTCTGTTAGGTCCATACCATTTCTGTCCTTTATCGAGCCCATATTTGTATGAAATGTTCCCTTGGTATGTCTAATTTTCTTGAAGAGATCTCTAGTCTTTCCCATTCTATTGTTTTCCTCTATTTCCTTGCATCGATCACTAAGGAAGACTTTCTTTTCTCCTTGCTGTTCTTTGGAACTTTGCATTCAAATGGGTATATCTTTGCTTTTCTCCTTTGCCTTTCACTTTTCTTCTTTTCACAGCTATTTGTAAGGCCTCCTCAGACAATCATCTGCCTTTTGTATTTCTTTTCCTTGGGGATGTTCTTGATCCCTGCCTTCTGTACAATGTCACGAATCTTCATCCATAGTTCATCAGGGACTCTGTCTATCCAACCGAATCCCTTGAATCTATTTTTTTGCTTCCACTGTATAATCATAAGGGATTTGATTTAGGTCATACCTGAATGGTCTAGTGGTTTTCCCTACTTTCTTCATTATAAGTCTGAAATAGGCAATAAGGTGTTCATGGTATGAGCCACAGTCAGCTCCTGGACTTGTTTTTGCTGATTGTATAGAGTTTCTACATTTTTGGCTGCAAAGAATATAATCAATCTAATTTTGGCATTGGCCATCTGGTGACGTCCACGTGTAGAGTTTTCTCTTGAGTTGTTGGAAGAGAGTGTTTGCTATGATCAGTGCATTCTCTTGGCAAAACTCTGTTAGCCTTTGCTGCGTTTCATTCTGTATTCCAAGGCCAAATTTGCCTGTTATTCCAGGTATTATTTGACTTCCTACTTTTGCATTCCAGTCCCCTATAATGAAAGGACATCTCTTTGGGTGTTAGTTCTAGAAGGTCTTGTAGGTTTTCATAGAACCATTTAACTTCAGCTTCTTCAGCATTACTGGTCGGGGCATAGTCTTAGAATACTGTGATAGTGAATGGTTTGCCTTGGAAATGAACAGAGATCAGTCTGTCATTTTTGGGATTGAATCCAAGTACTGAATTTCAGTGAAAGGGGGTAATAGATTTAAGGGACTAGATCTGATAGATAGAGGGCTTGATGAACTATGGACGGAGGTTCGTGACATTGTACAGGAGACACAGATCAAGACCATCCCCATGGAAAAGAAATGCAAAAAAGCAAAATGGCTGTCTGGGGAGGCCTTACAAATAGCTGTGAAAAGAAGAGAAGTGAAAAGCAAAGCATCTGAATTCAGAATTCCAATGAATAGTAAGGAGATATAAGAAAGCCTTCCTCAGTGATCAATACATAGAAATAGAGGAAAACAAAAGAATGGGAAAGACTAGAGATCACTTCAAGAAAATTAGAGTTACCAAGGGAACATTTCATGCAAAGATGGGCTTGATAAAGGACAGAAATGGTATGTATCTAACAGAAGCAGAAGATATTAAGAAGAGGTAGCAAGAATACACAGAAGAACTGTACAAAAAAGATCTTCATGACCAAGATAATCACGATGGTGTGACCACTCACCTAGAGCCAGACATCCTGGAATGTGAAGTCAAGTAGGCCTTAGAAAGCATCACTATGAACAGTTAGTGGAGGTGATGGAATTCCAGTTGAGCTATTTCAAATCCTGAAAGATGATGCTGTGAAAGCGCTGCACTAAATATGCCAGCAAATTTGGAAAACTCTTCAGTGGCCACAGGACTGGAAAAGGTCAGTTTTCATTCCAATCGCAAAGAAAGGCAATGCCAAGGAATGCTCAAACTACCACACAATTGCACTCATCTCACACACTAGGAAAGTAATGCTCAAAATTCTCCAAGCCAGGTTTCAGCCATACATGAACTATGAACTTCCTGATGTTCAAGCTGGTTTTAGAAAAGGCAGATGAACCAGAGATCAAATTGCCAACATTCATTGGATCATGGAAAAAAAAAAAGAAGAGTTCCAGAAAAACATCTATTTCTGCTTTATTGACTATGCCAAAGCCTTTGCTTGTGTGGATAAAAATAAACTGTGGAAAATTCTGAAAGAGATGGGAATACCAGACCACCTGACGTGCCTCTTGAGAAACCTATATGCAGGTCAGGAAGCAACAGTTAGAACTGGACATGGACCAAAAGACTGATTCCAAATAGGAAAAGGAGTATGTCAAGGCTGTATATTGTCACCCTGCTTATTTAACTGATATGCAGAGTACATCATGAGAAATGCTGGGCTGGAGGAAGCACAAACTGGAGTCATGTTTGCCAGGAGAAATATCAATAACCTCAGATACGCAGATGACACCACCCTTATGGCAGAAAGTGAAGAGGAACTCAAAAGCCTCTTGATGAAAGTGAAAGAGGAGAGCGAAAAAGTTGGCTTAAAGCTCAACATTCAGAAAACTAAGATCATGGCACTTCGTCCCATCACTTCATGGGAAATAGATAGGGAAACAGTGGCTGACTTTATTTTTGGGGGCTCCAAAATCACTGCAGATGGTGATTGCAGCCATGAAATTAAAAGACACTTGCTCCTTGGAAGCAACGTTATAACCAACTTAGATAGCATATTAAAAAGCAGAGACATTACTTTGTCAACAAAGGTCCGTCTAGTCAAGGCTATGGTTTTTCCAGTGGTCATGTATGGATGTGAGAGTTGGACTGTGAGGAAAGCTGAGCACCGAAGAATTGATGTGTTTGTACTGTGGTGTTGGAGAAGACTTGTGAGAGAAACTTGGACTGCAAGGAGATCCAACCAGTCCATCCTAAAGGAGATCAGTCCTGGGTGTTCATTGGAAGGACTGAGCTGAAGCTGAAACTCCAATACTTTGGCCAACTCAAGCGAAGAGTTGACTAATTGGAAAAGACCCTGATGCTGGGAGGAATTGGGGTAGGAAGAGAAGGGGACGACAGAGGATGAGATGGCTGGATGGCATCACCCACTCGATGGACGTGGGTTTGAGTGAACTCTGGGAGATGGTGATGGACAGGGAGGCCTGGCGTGCTGCGATTCATGGGTTGGCAAAGAGTTGGACACGAGTGAGCTACTGAACTGATCTGAACTGTGTTTCAGACTCTTTTTGTTGAGTATTATGGCTGCTCTACTTTTTCTAAGGGATTCTTGCCCACAGTAGTAGATATAATGGTCATCTCAGTTAAATTCACCCATCCCCGTCCATTTTAGTTCGCCGATTCCTAAAATGTCAATGTTTGCTTTCGCCATCTCCTGTTAGACCACTTTCAAGTTACCTTGATTCATGGACCAAACATTCCAGGTTCCTATGCAATATTGCTGTTTACAGCATCGGACTTTACTATCATTACCAGTCACATCCTCAACTGGGTGTTGTTTTTGCTTTTGCTCCATCTCTTCTTTCTTTCTGGAGTAATTTATCTGCTGATCTCCAGCGGCATATTGGGCACCTACCTAACTGGGGAGTTCATCTTTCAATGTCCTATCTTTTTGACTTTTCATGGTGTTCATGGAGTTCTCAAGGCAAGAATACTGAAGCACATTGCTATTCCCTTCTCCAGTGGACCACGTTTTGTCAGAACTCTTCACCATGACCCTTCTGTCTTGAGTGGCCCCACATGGCATGACTCATAGTTTTTTTGAGTTAGACAAGGCTGTGGTCCATGTGATCAGATTGGCTAGTTTTCTGTGATTGTGGTTTTCAGTCAGTCTTCCCTCTGATGTATAAAGGCTTATGGAAGTTTGCTGATGGGAGAGACTGACTGAGAGGGAAATTGAGTGTTTTTCTGATGGGCAGAACCATGCTCAGTAAATCTTTAGTCCAATTTTCTGTTGATGGGTGGGGCTGTGTTCCCTCCCTGTTATTTACCTGGGGCCAAACTATGGTGGCATCTTTTCTGGTAGCTCAGACAGTAAAGCGTCTGCCTACAATGTGGGAGACCCAGATTTAATCCCTGGGTCGGGAAGATCCCCTGGAGAAGGAAATGGCAACCCACTCCTGTACTCTTGACTGGAAAGTCCCATGGACTGAGGACCCTGGTAGGCTACATTCCATGGGGTCGCAAAGAGTCGGACACGACTGAGCAATTTCACTTCACTTCAAACTATGGTGGAGGTAATGAAGATAATGGTGACTTCCTTCAAAAGATCCCATGTATGCACTGCTACACTCAGTGCCCCTAACCCTGCCGCAGGCCATTGCCAACCCACACCTCCATTGGAGTCTCCTGGACACATGGGCAAGTCTGGCTTAGTCTCTTGTGGGGTTACTGCTCCTTTCTCATGGGTCCTGGTGCACACAACGTTCTGTTTGTGCCCACCAAGAGTCTGTTTCCCCAGTCCTGTGTAAGTTCTGGCTTTTCTCTGTTCAGTTCAGTCACTCAGTTGTGTCCAACTCTTTGCAACCCCATGGACTGCAGCATGCCGGGCCTCCCAGAATTTTCTCAAACTCATGTTAATTGAGTCGGTGATGACATCCAACCATCACATCCTCTGTGGTCCCCTTCTCTTCCTGCCTGGCAGCTGTATGGTGGGGTTAATGGCAACCTCCTCCAAGAGGGCCTATGCCATACACAATTCTGCTGCACCCAGAGTCCCTGCCCCTGCAGCTGTCTCGTACCTCCACAGGATACACTATTAACTTATCATAAATGAAATAAGGATAATATCAGGGAAGGCCAAGGAAGATGAGGAACAGAAACTTCCTGTTCATTAAATTAATGGTCCACTTATGAGTTGGTTTTATTTGAAATGCAATTGCAGTTCTTTTGTTATTCTCTGATTTGTTGTGAAATGCCAGAAATATACCTGGTACAATTGTGCATTCAACACAGAGCCAGGTAGTGCCACTTAACTTTTCTGGAACACGTATAATCTGATAGGTTGCAACTGTAGTTTCAGGTATTATTGGAACCTCTGATGTTTCTAAAGAATGAACAAACATTCAAAAATCATACTGCAAAAGATTTTTTTCATTCTGTCTTCTGCCTGACACAAGGGAATGCTATGCAGAAACTTAACATGGCATGTAAGGGATGTTAAAATAATGTCCTGATTGCTGAATTCATATTATCCTCTCACTAGGGAGCCATTGGCCTCAAAGATTAAATAAAAATAAATAACAGAAAGAATCCATTCTTGTGGTTGCCAACTGAAAATAAATTAAAAGCTGCTTCCTTTTTAACTATGTTCAATTGTCCTTGTCAGCAGGGACCATGCTTTGGAAATATAAAAGAATATATTTAGTTCTTGATGAAAGAATAATAATTTGGTAATTTCTCCCAGAAAAAGAAAGCATTAAAGCTATAGTTATACAAACCCATTTTACTGTCTATAAAAATTTTCAGATTTAAGAATAAATGCTTTGGAAAAAATTATCTCAACATCCCAGTTGCACATTTTAAATACCTCATTTAGAAAGAGGAATTAGAAAAAAACTGAAGCATACATATGCTAAGAGGGTATTTTGATCTCTCAGAAATCAGTTGTAGAAATGAAACCATAAATCTTGTTATCTAAATGATCTTCCCAGTAAAATCCTGTTTCAATCAGAAATGATTTGAGGAAGGAGTAAGAAAGTCAAATTTATACTTTACAAAGTATAAAATAAACTTTACAATAAAATAATAAAAATAATAATAAGATTGATCAATGTTCTACTTACACAGTATGAACTATTCTGGATATTTTTTTTTTTTTTGCTATCAAAAATGTGTTTATTTTCTTGTTTGTTTGCTCTAAAAAAAAAAAAAAGAAAGGCAAGTATGGAATTGTTGACTCCAAAAGGAGTTTTAGGTAATAAAAACAAAAGAAAGGGAACATAGGAGCAATTTTTATTTTGTTAAACGTACTGAAGTAAATACCATTGTATATACAATTATATATTATATGAAAGTCCAGAGGTTTCTTTCCTGGTGGCTCAGAGGTTAAAGTGTCTGCCTGCAATGCGGGAGACCTGGGTTCGATCACTGGGTTGGGAAGATCCCCTGGAGAAGGAAATGGCAACCCATTCCAGTATTCTTGCCTGGAGAATCCCATGGATGGAGGAGCCTGGTGGGCTACAGTCCATGGGGTCACAAAGAGTCAGACACGACTGAGCGACTTCACTTCACTTCACTTCCAGCTATATAAATTATGTAATCAAAATTAATGTTAAAAATTAACACTGTAGCATTCTTGTTACAAAACTATTTTAAAAAGATATAATTAGTCATCAAAATATAACCTGTCTCTTAAAACAAGGTAAACCCCTGTTCTTAAATTGTGCTTCTAGACCTTGAATAGATCTATTTGAAAAGATCTAAATCTGCTTTTCATTTGTTCTCTAAAGGATATGTATTATATCTTCACATTTAATTGCAAAGATCACGTATTCATATGCATCTACAGTCCAGAGTGTGTACGCACAGATTTGTTCTAACACCCATAGAGTTCATAGCTCTGTGTTACTGCCTTATATTTGGTATAAAGCAAGGTTAACATTCAATTTGAACATGGTGTTGGCTATCATTGCTTTTAAATTCCCAATTAAAATTACTTGATCTGTTATTCAGCATTTATACACACTGTAAAGTTATTCACATACCTTTTTGAGGTATGTAAACCAACTCCAGGCCTCTCTTTTTTCCAACTATCTTGATGAATTTTCATGCAGTGTGTTAAAAAGGATTTGCTCCTCTCATTCCCTTCCACTAGAAAACTGCTTAAAATTTTGAGAGCAAGAAAGTAATATACTTGTCATATATAATAAAAGTTATTAATTGAAATTTACTACTCAATCTACATATTCTGTCTCAAAGCATGACAATGACTCCGCACTGCTGGGATTATTAATTTCATTAAAACAATTTTGAGAAGGAAAAATGGAGTGGAAGGAATAAAACTCCCTGATTTCAGATGATTCTACAAAGCTATAGTAACCAAAGCACTTATGGTACCGGCACAAAAACACACATAGATCACAGGAACAGGCTGGAAATCCCAGAAAAAATACCCATGCACACATCGCCTTTTAGTTTACAACAAGAAGGGAAGAATATTCAATGGAGAAAAGACAGTCTCCTCAATAAGTGATGCTGGGAAAACTGGACAGCTACATATAAAAGTGAAATTAGAACACGGCCTAACACCACACACAAAAATAAACTCACAAAGGATTAGAGGTCTAAAGATAAGGCCAGACACTATAAAACTTTTAGAGGAAAACATAGGTAGAACACTCTTTGATATAAACCACAGCAAGGTCTTTTTTGACTCACCTCCTGGAGTAATGAAAATAAAAGCAAAAATAAATAAATGAGATCTAATTGCCTTGAGAATCCCAGGGACGGGGGAGCCTGGTCGGCTGCCGTCTATGGGGTCGCACAGAGTCGGACACAACTGAAGCTACTTAGCAGCAGCAATTAAACTTGAAAGCTTTTGCACAGCCAAAGAAACCATAAACAAAATGAAAAACAGCCCTCAGAATAGGGGAAAATATTTTCAAACGATGCACCTGGCAAGGGATTAATATGCAAAATATACAAACAGCACATACAGCTCAATGTCAGAAAACAAACAACATAATCAAAAATGGGTAGAAGACTTACATAGACATTTCTCAAAAGAAGATATACAGATGGCCAAGAGGTACATGAAAAGATGCTCAACATAGCTAATTATTAGAGAAATGCAAATCAAAACTAAAATGAGGTATCATATCACTCCAGTCAAAATGTCCATCATCAAAATGTCTACATATAATAAATGCTTGAAGAACTGTGGAGAAAAAGAAATCCTATACTGTTGGTGAGAATGTAAACTGATACTATCCCTATGGAGAACAGTATGGAGCTTACTTAAAAATCTAAAAATAGAGCTACATTATGATCCAGCATCCCCACTCCTGGGAATATATTTGGAGAAAACCACAATTCAAAAAAATACACCCCAATATTCATTGTAGCACTATTTGCATTGCAGCACTATTTATAGTCAGGACATGAAAACAACCTAAATGTCCACTGACAGAGGAATGGATAAAGAAAATGTGGAGCATATATACAATGGAATATTACTCAACCATAAAAATGAAGTAATGTCATTTTTAGCTACATGGATAAACCTAGAGATGGTCATAGTAAGCAAAGTTATCCAGAGAAAGACAAATATATAATTTTGCTTACATGTGGAATCCAAATAAAAAGATACAAATGATCTTATTTATAAAATAGAAATAGACCCACAGACATAGAAAACAAATGGTTACCAAAGAGGGAGGGGGGATAAATTAGGAAGTTTGGGAATAACATATATACACTACTGTGTATAAGATAGATAACCAACAAGGACCTACTATATGGAACAGGAAACTATACTCAATATTTTATAATAACCTGTAGGGGAAAAGAATCTGAAAAAGAATACACAAACACACACACACACATAATTGAATCACTGTGCTGAACAGTTGAAACTAACATGACACTGTAAATCAACAATACTTCAATGTTTAAAAATTACAAAACATATTATCTATGGTCTAGATATATATTATATACAACAGTAAAAAACTGTTTTAGTAAACAATTATTGTGCCCCTGTCATTGTCCTGATAATCATCTCATCGCTAGTATTTCCCATAAATCAAGAAAAAAGTTAAAATCTGTAGGGAGTTTGAAGATATCAACTATTCATGTGATATATCAATAAAATAATTTGGGAATTTTACAACTGTTTGTTAGGATAATAAGCTAATGGTACTGAAAAAACTGGTAGTATTGCAAAAAAAAGTTGCATCACTGTTTCTTATTCTTCACAATCAGGTTCTAGGCAATTATACTTATCAGTAAAGCTACATTTTGAGTGAAAAACCTTAAAAATATTGGAGCAGATCAAAGGGTTTATTGACCCTGGACTCAGTTCTGAGAGGAAAATAAGAAAGTCCTCTTAGTAGGCAAATATTTGGACATTACATAGCAGATATATATCATCATGCCTACTACCATAAAATCTGCAGATTTATTTTTCCAAATGAAAACAGAGCCACTCAGATATTATATTCAGAGCAATAGTGTCACAAAAGTTTTTGAGACTGTTGATAGTTTTCAACAGGGGAAGTGAGTTTAAAATGAATGTTGTTGCTGTTGTTTAGACATTAAGTCATGTCCAACTCTTGGGTCCCCATGGACTGTAGCCTGCCAGGATCCATGGGATTTCTGTCCATGGAGTCCTGTCCATGGGATTTCTCAGGCAAGAATACTAGGTGGGTAGCCATTTCCTTCTCCAGGGGATCTTTTCCACCCAGGGATCCAACAAGCATCTCCTACACTGGCAGGTGGATTCTTTACCACTGAGCCACCAGGGAGGCCCCTAGAATGAATATTATACTACATTATATTTTATTGCAAACAGAGATAAAGTAAACTAATACTTCACTGTAAGCAGGAATTATGTGCCTTTAATGATAGATAAAGATATATTTTATATGTCTATGAGTTGTAAAATATTTTATGTTATATAAATACAGATGGAGAAACAAAGAAATTTCCATTACACTATCACAATGCTATCCTCAGAATGGTCAGCTGCATTTAATAAGAGTTGTTACAAAATATTTAAGCACCACTGTTTTTGTTTTTCTTCTCTACCAGAAATTCAATATAGCTGAATAATTTTGTTGCTCTTTCTTAGTTGATTACATTAGCAAAAATGGACAAGATGACTATTAAAATTTATGTTTGTTATGAGTGCCACTGCTGTTATTGAATTGCTTTTCAGAGAATTTTGCTCGTAGCATATTTTGTTCGCTTACTGTTTCATGATAATAGGGTTTTTGTGGCCATAGGTGGGGCTGAAAAAATGTGTATGCATGCATACACACACACACACAAATACCCCATGAGGACATAAAAAATAAAATATTCTTCCTGTGCAGTTATTATGCAGATATTATAAACATCTAGAATGGCCCAATAAATAAGTAAGCTCCAGGACATCTTATTTATTAAAGTTTTTACACCCTGCAGGTGATAACTAATTTAATCTGACACTCCACCCAGGATATGTGAAGAGCGTAGCAAAAAAACAAGAATAAATAAATTAACAGGCATACATGAGAATTTGTCATACATTAAATTGCATACAATTATAATTAGATCAATTCGTATTTTTTTTTTATTTTTTTGTATTTTATATCTATTATGATTTTTAAATTCATATTCCAGCCATTTCCACTAAACACCAAGAAGGATTTTAGTCAACTTAAAACAGAGATAAAATTAAACTGTATGACTTGAGTTCACTGCATGCTCATCTTTGATCTCTCATGTTGCATCATAATTTTAGATCTGAAAAGGATTTTAAAAATCCTTTCAAAGGATTTTAAAATCATCTACTTTGAGACCATTCTTGTGTGTACACAGAAGTTAGATGTCTTGCCACAAAGTCTACAGTTACTAGAAGTAACTGACTTCTACTACAGGACCAGAAGTCAGTTTCAAACTTCTAATTTTGGGTTCTCTAATTTTAATTCAATTTTATTTAAGTGATGAAATACCTACGAATATATCTGATGTTTTAAAATATATTCTTCCAAATACTTCAACAGAAGCATTTCCCCATCCTAATGTGGGCATCAATATTATCAAATAAATGTTTTGATTTTCAGTCCTAGGAGAAAAATTTAAGTTATGGAGTTCATTTTCTTCACATGTCAACTGCTCAGCCTACCATAGAATCAAAAAGGCATGTTCTTGTACACTCATTTAAAAAGCACTGATATCAGCTTCTTACATTTTAAAGTATTATAAATATTATTTTTCATAACTACAAAAATATTATGTACAAACTCTTTGAACATAAATACAATAAATTTAGAAGATGCCAATTGAGCACTAGTGTAGCTGGTGAATAATAAAGATTTTTTTGAAAAGTCCTTGACTTCAAGCAACTTAACATATAATAGGATTAATAAAAACATCTTTCAAATATAAAATATAAAAATATAAAAAGGCATCAGTTTATTAAATTATAGTTAATTTTTTATTTAATAGAGACATATTGGATGCTGACACAATATTCATGTGCAACTATATCTTTGCCAGGCATTCAAGCATGCAATAATAGTAAACAGGAAAAATTATTTTTCCTAGGAAAGTTTACATTACAATGGAAGAAGGGCCAGATATATGAGCAGATACATTGCAATGTGACAAATGCTCACAGGATGTTTGTACATTCATAATAAAAGGAACTGAGCAAATGGTACAAAGTGCATTAATCCAGCCTGCGCCATGAAAATTATATAGCATTTCCTGGTAAAAGAGATGTCTAAAGATGGCTTAAAATTGCCAGATGAAAGCAATGAAGAATGAGGCGAGGACTAGGCATAAAGAATAACATAAGAAATGCCTCAAATTGAGAAAGAGCAGAAAAACTTTTGGAGAACAAGTGTAGGCTAGCACAGCCTATTATGAAGAAAGTTATCAAATATTTTAAGAACTTTTTTTTTAATGTTTGAAAAAGAATCAAGGTACCTTGGTTAAATTCTATAGGTACAAGAGAAACTACTTGGAAATTTAGGAAGTCTTTATCTGGAAATTCAAATTTAAGATGAACCTTGTAATAAAGACATTATTTTGATAGGCAGGAATGGGAGCAGAAATAAGTTAGGCTGCTTGAAAAAGGACTGAACAGCATTCATATTAAAAGTTATCTTAGAAGTACAGACTATATTAGTGTCTTTTGATAGAAATATGAAACAAGGAAGAAAAGTGGAAAATAATGCCTAAACCACACACTTAGGCATTTCTAAAAGTCTTATATAGACAGACTGATGAATAATATAAGAAGAGCTCAAATTATTTCCTGATCAAAAAATATTTCACTGACATATTGACTTAAATTCCAACATTTAATATATTCTTAAAATTTTTATACATACACACATATCAGAAGGGAGAAAACAGGATTCAAATCCACCTTTAACAATCTCTAAAGGTCATGTTCTCTCCACTACATCATGATTCTTTTCAGGTTGAATATACACTGAAAGTACAAAAGTACTAAAAGCATTCTTCATTTTATTTCAACCAGACTGTCCTGGTGGCTCGGTGGTAAAGAATTTACCTGCCAATGCAGGAGATGCAGGATTAATCCCTGGGTCTTGATCTCTTGGAGGAGGAAATAGCACCCCACTCCAGCATTATTGTTTGAAAAAAATCCCATGGACAGAGGAGACTGGCAGACTATAGTCCCATGGGGTTGCAAAGAGTCGGACATGGCCGAAATAACTGAGTACCTAGCACTATTTTATTTCAAGCACAGATAGAGGTTTTTCCTGTAAGATAAATCCATGAAAAGGACATGAACAGAATGAGAGGCATATAAAACATACATCACTAATGATTAATTACAAATAATACTACATACTACAAAGGTAAAGAGCAATTTTATTACATATGCCCTCTATAAGTCTGACACATCTCATATTTAGAAAATACTATTATATGAGATATAAACTCTATACATTCAAGCATATTTAAAATATAATTCTCTACTGAAATAATAAAACTGTTGTTGTCAGCAAGAAATGCAAAAAGCATTTTTTTGCATTTTGAATGGATCATTTTGAGAGTGTAGTCGGGGGTCTTCAATGTGATGCCATTTGTTATAACGGGTTTCTGTCAAAAAAAAATGGGACAAAGTATTGCTGTTTATGAACACTTGTCATTTTACCAGAAGCATGTTTCTAAGAATGAAAGAATCATATGTCTGTACAAAAAAAGCCTTTAGATAATAAAAGTATATAGAATTTCTATGGAATGCATAAATTGAATGCTATTTCAAGTGAGCTATTTCAACATGTGCTCTTATGTTTGTAATTCTTCCAGTGCCTGCTAGTCACGAAGATGCTTGTCTTCCTTTTTAAGACAGCCAGTACTTATGTGTGCTATCTTCTCTATATCCCAACTAGAAATAGGAAAACCAGTAATAGAGCTTTAGAATGTCGTAGTCAAGTACAAGGCAAGATATCCAGAGAAACTGAGGCAAGAGAACTGTTGTTTCTTTATGGAAACAATAAAAAAAGAAATCTTAAATCCCTGAATCAGGACAATGGGTTTAATACTCCATGAAGAGTACTCTGAGTCACACAAAAAAGCAACACAAAGTATTCTATAAAACCATAAATAAGTTTAGGAAAAAGCTGATTGTAGATACTCAATATTTCATGTCAAATATCAGTGGTACTCAGCAATTCTTTGTTCAGAAGTACAGTCAGTCACAGGTATACATGATGTCCATGTGCTACTAATATGTTTTCCTGATGTTTGTATCAAAGAAGTAACAGAAAGCCTTCTGAAACTGATAAAAACTATGATATTAACCCTGTTGTTTTACTTGGCAACAAATGCCCAGAGACAGAATACCTCCAATATCCCTTTCAAGTGACAAGAATCTCACACACAGTAGACTGAAATTTGGACTACAAGTTAATTTTCCCTTGCAGTTCAGTTATCATGAGTGAGAAATAAATAGCAGGTTATGTGGTGATTTAAAATAACCAAACTTGATTTTCTAGGCAAAGATTCTAGTAAAAAATAGTGTGCTCAGAAAAATTAGAGGAAAAGATTCAAATGTTCAGATAAAGATAAAATTGCATTCTACATAGAAAAACAGGCTTGGCATAGAAAGAACAATGGTAGACGAGATATTCACTGATTCTCAGTATAATCAGTAAGAGTGTAAAGAAGTCCTTAGACAAAAAGTTAGAAGTCACTGCTGAAAAAGCCTAGTTACTTATTTTCATTACTTAATTCTCGTGTGCATCTTTAGTCATTCAGTTGTGTCTGACTCTTCACAATCCCATGGACTCTTGCTCACGAGGCTCCTCTGACCATGGGATTTCCCAGGCAAGAATACTGGAATGGGTAGCCATTTCCTTTTCCAGGGTTAGGAACTGAAATGATATTTCATTAGTAATTTGAAATATTTGTTTTTGAAATTTTATCAACTTCTGTAGAATGAATACAAATTATATGCATCTTTGAATCTCAGTTCAGTTCAGTCACTCAGTCATGTCTGACGCTTTGTGACCCCATGGACTGCAGCATGCCAGGCTTCCCTGTCCATCACCAACTCCTGGAGTTTACTCAAACTAATGTCCATTGCGTTGGTGATGCCATCTAACCATCTCATCCTCTGTCGTCACCTTCTCCTCCTGCCTTCAATCTTTCCCAGCCTCAGGGTCTTTTCCAGTGAGTCAGTTTTTCTCATCAGGTGGCCAAAGTATTGGAGTTTCAGCTTCAATGTCAGTCCTTCCCATGAACACCCAGGACTGATCTGCTTTAGGATGGACTGCTTGGATCTCCTTGCAGTCCAAGAGACTCTCAAGAGTCTTCTCCAACACCACAGTTCAAAAGCATCAACTCTTCGGCACTCAGCTTTCTTTATTGTTCAACTCTCACATCCATACATGACTAATGGGAAAACCATAGCCTTGACTAGATGGACCTTTTTTGGTAAAGTAATGTCTCTGCTTTTTAATATGCTGTCTAGGTAGATCATAACTTTTCTTCCAAGAAGTAAGCATCTTTTATTTCATGGCTTCAGTCACCATCTGCAGTGATTTTGGAGCCCAAAAAATAAAGTCTGTCAGTGTTTCTACTGTTTCCCCATCTATTTGCCATGAAGTGATGGGACCAGATGCCATGATTTTTGTTTTCTGAATGCTGAGTTTTAAGCCAACTTTTTCACTCTCCTCTTTCACTTTCATCAAGAGGCTCTTTAATTCTTCTTTGCTTTCTGGTGTAAGAGTGATATCATCTGCATATCTGAAATTATTTCTCCAAGCAATCTTGATTCTAGTTTGTGCTTCATCCATCCCAGCGTTTCTCATGATGTATTCTGCATATAAGTTGAATAAGCAGGGTGACAATATACAGCCTTGACATACTCCTTTTCCTATTTGGAATCAGTCTATTGTCCCATGTCCAGTTCTAACTGTTGCTTTCTGACCTGCATACCGATTTCCCAAGAGGCAGGTCAGGTGGTCTGGTATTCCCATCTCTTTTCAGAATTTTCCACAGTTTATTGTGATCCACACAGTCAAAGGCTTTGACTAGTCACTAAAGCAGAAATAGATGTTTTTCTGGAACTCTCTTACTTTTTCTTTGTATCTAGAGACATTTTATTCATCAAATTATGAGATTCTGAATCATTTCCTAAAGATCAAACCAGAATACCAGGTACACACACCTCCATATAAAGAGAGAGAGACAGAGTGAGAAAGTGAAGTGGACTATGAAGTGTGAAATATCAGTGCCATTTTCAAGGTCATTCAGGGAAAAGCAGATAGTTTACTCTTTTCCTTATATGGTCCATAGTTGTTTCCATTTCATGCAGATCTCAGAGAGAAAGAAAAAGATGTGGAGTATGAACAAGAACAGCAGAACTTTTCTCAAAACCAATGTTCTTCTGGATCGACCACAACTGGGCACGTTATTGTCAAAGGCTTAACCATTTCTTATTCCTCATCACCAATCTTCAGTAACTACAATTAGGAACTACAGAAACACATTCTCTTACTGCATAAGACTTGCTTTTATTTATTCTCTTCATAAATACTTGTTGCGTCTCTCCCACATTTAGGCATAGTTCCAAGCACTGAAGATACAGAGATGAACAAGGAGGACAACATTCCTGCTCTCAGGAAGTTTGCATTCAGTTGTCTACAAGCAGACTGTGAGCAAACACATAAGCTATTTATGACCAATAGTGAGTGACAGGAAGAAAATAAATCATGGTGAAGTGATAGAGAAAATGAGGGGACAACTTTATATAGTCAAAAAAAGTCTGTCCTAGGAAATTACATTCAAAGAGAAATGTGAACGCCGATAGAGTAAGCCTCCTTGAAATGGTCAAGCACAGGAGCATTTCAGGCAAAGGAAATAGGTAAGATGATCCAAAGGCTCCAACAGAGAACAGGCTCTGGAGACCAGCAAAGGCACCTCAGACTGAAGCATAAAGGACAACAGGGCAATCTGTACACAATGAAATCAGAGACACAGGCAGGGGTCACACCCTGCTCTGCAAGTCATACTTAACATTTTAGATTTTGTTCTAATTGGAATGAGAAGCAACTGGGTTCCTCTGCAGGAGGGTTATTATCTGCTTGGAGTTTATACACATTTTCTTTAGCTGCTTTATGAAAAATCGACAGGGACATTCGTTGGCAAGATTTTGGAAGCAGAGAAAGCAAGATTTTGCAGTTGCTCGGAACTTTCCTGATCAACTGAAACAATCCCTACTAATGGAAAGCTAGCAGTTATTATTTGAGACCACTTATAACATTTAGGCATGAATTCATTTAGTCCGTCTAAATTGTGATTTTTTTTTCTAGAAAGATTTTGGTTTTCTTTTTGCCTACTTTTAACTTTTATATTCGAGTACAGTTGATTAACAGTGATGTGTTAGTTATAGGTGCACAGCAAAGTGATTCAGTTATATGTGTCCATTATTTTTCAAATTCTTCCATTTAGCTTATTACAAAATATTGAAATTGTGTTTCTTATTAAAAGATTCCACCCTTCTTCAACTTATACATATCTCTTAAATGAAGTGACTTAGCTTAGTGGGGAAATAAAACAAAAAGCTAAGGCTATTCTACTATCAGCCTAAACCAAAATGTATATATTTTACATTGCAAAATGTATATTTGTACATATAAATGTGTATATATTACCTCTAATATTGCCTAACTTCCTTATTTTGTCTTCGGCTTTAGAGATCACTAACTTAGGGAACATTTTTCTTAACATTTTAGGTGATCATGAATTCTTTCTTCATAAAAATGCACATGTGCATAAAAATCTGCAAATAGATTCAAAGGCTTCACAAAACACCTAATTACATCCATCGTTGGTGCAGGAGGGCCAAGAGGAGCTACTCCACATTCAAGGTCAGGAGGGGTGGCGGTGAGGAGATACCCCTAGTCCAAGGTAAGGAGCAGTGGCTGCACTTTTCTGGAGCAGCCGTGAAGAGATAACCCACGTCCAAGGTAAGAGAAACCCAAGTAAGACAGTAGGTATTGTGAAAGGGCATCAGAGGGCAGACACACTGAAACCATAATCACAGAAAACTAGTCAATCTGATCACATGGACCACAGCCTTGTCAAACTCAATGAAACTAAGCCATGCTGTGTGGGGCCACCCAAGACAAATGGGTCATGGTGGAGAGGTCTGACAGAATGCGGTCCACTGGAGAAGGGAATGGCAAACCACTTCAGTATTCTTGCCTTGAGAACCCCATGAACAGTATGAAAAGCCAAAATGATAGGATACTGAAAGAGGAACTCCTGAGTTTGGTAGGTGCCCAATATGCTACTGGAGATCAGTGGAGAAATATCTCCAGAAAGGATGAAGGGATGGAGCCAAAGCAAAAACAATACCCAGTTGTTGCCAGGAGCCACCATGGGAGATCACACCCATGACAAGGTCATGTGGAAGAGAACTGTTAAGCAAGGCTTCAGAAATCAACAGGCTCCCTAAGCTTTCTCGAGCATCTACCCCAAAACCAGAATCTGTCTGTTTTACTATTTCATGACTTTCACCAACTCCTCTGACATTAACAGAGGTCTATTCCTGACCACCTTTCTCTGGAGAAAATTAACTTAGGGCTATGGCTAATAAGTCTTCTGGACATGAGAAAAATATTTCCAATCAAAACCCCTCTGTTAGCATTATAGCTTGCTTGGCAGGTATATTCAGACACTTGCAGCTACGCATATGATTATTTACAGCCTCCCAACTGTGAGAGGCACAGAAAGCCTAAAACATAGAGCCTTTCAAAGAGTTAAAAGTTATTAGAGTAGTGCTAATGTAGGATTTCATTATTGGGCCAATGCTTCTTGCTAAGTTCCCATATCTCTTATCCACTGTGCACCTGGGAGTGCATTAGTTAACATAGTTGGAAAGTAAGAAAAACAAGTGTAGCCTTGAAATTAACCATATCAGACTTTTGAGCTAATTGGTTCTTTCTTGTAACTCACTGCACCTTTACTCCGTGAGAAATGTAACTTGTTTAATACTTTTTGAGGCTGACATAGATTAGAAATATAAGAAAAAACATTTCAAGGGAAAATAAGTTTTCTGGTTGAGAAGCCTCTATCAAAAGAGTGTCATAAAATGTTCACAGGCCTCCAAGGCCAGAAGATAATGTACACAATATTGTTTATGGGAAAGGTTTGCAGAAAAAATCCTGGTTTTGATAAAGACAAAACAGATGTAATGTTTGGGCTGACTCTGTATGACTTTGCATCTTTCATTTCCCTCTATGTACAAGTAAAGGTATAAAAGACCCTTTTGAAAATAAAAACAATGGGCCTTGCTTAAAGAAGCTTGGTCACCCCATGTTTTTATTTTTTCTCTTTTTTTTCTCTCTTACTTTCTTTTTTCAGGCTGATCTCTTGGAGCATAGAGGCTCCCTGCGTTCAATTATCTGCCTGGGTTTCTAAGACCTGAACGGGAAGACGTTCTATGTCTTCACTCCCTTGGGAGACTGGGAAGGCACCTGTGGCTTCCGTGAACCTGGCAAACTTCTTGTCTCAAAGTTTTATTGGCTTTCTATGTAAACCAAGGAATATCAGCCTCTTTCTCTCCTCTATTTTCTCATCTATAATATTCTTTCCTTATCTCTCTCTCTAAATCATCCGCTGATGCCATTTTTCCTTCAGGTTCCCCTGGATCCTGCGGGGGCTGGACCCCGGCAAGTTGTGGATGTGACTGGTGATAGAAGCAATGTCCAATGCTGTAAAGAGCAATATTGCATAGGAACCTGGAATGTCAGGTCCATGAATCAAGGCAAATTGGACATGGTCAAACAAGAGATGGCAAGAGTGAACGTTGACATTCTAGGAATCAGCAAACTAAAATGGCCTGGAATGGGTGAATTTAACTCAGATGACCATTATATCTACTACTGCGGGCAGGAATCCCTTAGAAGAAATGGAGTAGCCATCATGGTCAACAAAACAGTCCAAAATTCAGTAGTTGGATGCAATCTCAAAAACAACAGAATGATCTCTGTTTGTTTCCAAGGCAAACCATTCAATATTACAGTAATCCAAGTCTATGCCCCAACCAGTAATGCTGAAGAAGCTGAAGTTGAACAGTTCTATGAAGATCTACACGATCTTTTAGAACTAACACCCAAAAAAAGATGTTCTTTTCATTATAGGGGACTGAAATGCAAAAGTAGGAAGTCAAGAAACACCAGGAGTAAGAGTCAAATTTGGCTTTGGAATACAGAATGAAGCAGGGCAAAGGCTAACAGAGTTTTGCCAAGAGAATGCACTGGTCATAACAAACACCCACTTCCAACAACACAAGAGAAGACTCTACACATGGACATCACCAGATGGTCAACACTGAAATCAGATTGATTATATTCTTTGCAGCCAAAGATGGAGAAGCTCTATACAGTCAGCAAGCAAGCTCCCAGACTGGGAGCTGACTGTGGTTCAGATCATGAACTCCTTATTGCCAAAATCAGAGTTAAATTGAAGAAAGTAGGAAAACCACTAGACCATTCAGGTATGACCTAAATCAAATCCCTTATGATTATACAGTGGAAGTGAGAAATAGATTTGAGGAACTTAATCTGATAGAGTGCCTGATGAAATATGGACAAAGGTTCATGACATTGTATAGGAGACAGGGATCAAGACCATCCCCATGGAAAAGAAATGCAAAAAAGCAAAATGGCTGTCTGGGGAGACCTTACAAATAGCTGTGAAAAGAAGAGAAGTGAAAAGCCAAGGAGAAAAGGAAAGATATAAGCATCTGAATGCAGCGTTCCAAAGAATAGCAAGAAGAGATAAGCAAGCCTTCCTCACTGATCAATGTAAAGAAACAGAAGAACAGAACAGAATGGGAAAGACTAGAGATCTCTTTAAGAAAATTAGAGATGCAAGGGAACATTTCATGCAAAGATGGGCTCAATCAAGGACAGAAATGGTATGGACCTAATAGAAGCAGAAGATATTAAGAGGAAGTGGCAAGAATACACAGAAGAACTGTACCAAAAGATCTTCATGACCAAGATAAGCATGATGGTGTGATCACTCACCTAGAGCCAGACATCCTGGAATGTGAAGTCAAGTGGGCCTTAGAAAGCATCACTACAAACAAAGCTAGTGGAGCTGATGGAATTCCAGTGGAGCTATTTCAAATCCTGAAAGATGATGCTGTGAAAGTGCTGCACTCAACATGCCAGCAAATTTGGAAAACTCAGCAGTGGCTACAGGACTGGAAAAGTTCAGTTTTCATTCCAATCCCAAAGAAAGGCAAAGCCAAAGAATGCTCAAACTACCACACAATTGCACTCATCTCACACGCTAGTAAAGTAATGCTCAAAATTCTCCACCCAGGCTTCAGCAGTACATGAATCGTGAGTTTCCAGATGTTCAAGCTGGTTTTAGGAAAGGCAGAGGAACCAGAGATCAAATTGCCAACATCTGCTGGATCATGGAAAAAGCAAGAGAGTTCCAGAAAAACATCTATTTCTGCTTTATTGACTGTGCCAAAGCCTTTGACTGTGTGGATCACAATAAACTGTGGAAAATTCTGAAAGAGATGGGAATACCAGACCACCTGACGTGCCTCTTGAAAAACCTATATTCAGGTCAGGGAGCAACAGTTAGAAGTTGGGCATGCAACAACAGACTTGTTCCAAATAGGAAAAGGAGTACATTAAGGCTGTATATTGTCACCCCGCTTATTTAACTTCTATGCAGAGTACATCATGAGAAACGCTGGACTGGAATAAGCACAAGCTGGAATCAAGATTGCTGGGAGAAATATCAATAACCTCAGATATGCAGACACCACCACCTTTATGGAAGAAAGTGAAGAGGAGCTAAAACCCTCTTGATGAAAGTGAAAGAGGAGAGTGAAAAAGTTGGCTTAAAGCTCAACATTCAGAAAATGTAGATCATGGCATCTGGTCCCATCACTTCATGGGAAATAGATGGGGAAACAGTCAGTGTCAGACTTTATTTTGGGGGGCTCCAAAATCACTGTAGATGGTGATTGCAGCCATGAAATTAAAAGACACTTACTCCTTGGAAGAAAAGTTATGAGCAACCTAGATAGTATATTCAAAAGCAGAGACATTACTTGGCAAGAAAGGTCCGTCTAGTCAAGGCTATCGTTTTTCCAGTGGTCATGTATGGATGTGAGACTTGGACTGTGAAGAAAGCTGAGCACTGAAGAATTGATGCTTTTGAACTGTGGTGTTGGAGAAGACTCTTGAGAGTCTCTTGGACCGCAAGGAGATCCAACCAGTCCATTCTGAAGCAGATCGGTCCTTAGTATTCTTTGGAAGAAATGATGCTAAAGCTGAAACTCCAGAACTTTGGCCACCTCATGCAAAGAGCTGACTCATTGAAAAGGCTGATGCTCGGAGGGATTAGGGGCAGGAGGAGAAGGGGATGACAGAGGATGTGATGGCTGGATGGCATCACTGACTCAAAGAATGTGTTTTAGTGAACTCCGGGAGTTGGTGATGGACAGGGAGGCGTGGTGTGCTGCGATTCATGGGGTCGCAAAGAGTCGGACACGACTGAGTGACTGAATTGAACTGAACTGAAGTCACTCTTTTTTCATTACAGAAAATAAGAAACCTTGCTATATTGTATCGGTATTGCCATACATCAACATGAATCTGCCACAGGTATACACGTGTTCCCACATCCTGAACCCCACTCCCTCCTCCTTTCCCATACCATCCCTCTGGGTAGTCTCAGTGCACCAGCTCCAAGCATCCAGTATCATGCATGGAACCTGGACTGGCGATTCATTTCATATATGACCAATATAATATTGTAAATTAATTAACCTCCAATTAAAATAAATTAGAAAGAAACCTTGCTATAAATATATGTCATGATCCTCTCAGACATTTTACTTTAAATAAATAAAATTCAATTTAGTACATTTTAAGAATCTGAATTGACTTTAGCAATTCATGACTCAGGTAATATTCAATTTAGCAAACAGAAAGGATTGAAGATCCACACAAGGGAAGAAATTTTATAAACTAAAGGAAGTAAGAAAAAGGAAGTTGGACTGGTCACACAAAGGAATTGATTATTGCAAAGTTAGTTTCCTTATAGGAGACTGCAGGAGGTTATCATGTGGATTACCTAACTAACGCTGGTCAAGCGAATCCTGATTGACTAGTTTAATTTTTCATTTCTGGGTGAGCCAAAACCGTAATTGTTTTGGTGACATGAAGTCTACCATAAGCAACTTCATTTGGGGCCCATCTTTTTTTCTTTAACATATTGAAAAAAATAGTTCTTCTATACTATGAGGAGCTTACAATTTTAAAACATATAGACACCTCTGTTAAGTAGTTAGAATAGGAAAAGGGAGTCCAGAATGGCAGTGGCTAAAAGATGAGGAGGAGAAAGCAGAAAAAGGAGAAAACAGAAAAAAGGAAGGTCTGAGGAATGGAGTGGGGATCTCAGGCAGAACAAACAGCACTCCTGGCTGGCCCAGGTTACATAGGGCAGGCCCGGGGGGAGGAGGGAAACATGTAAAAAGAGGAGCCAGAGGGCTGGGGTCTCTCTCTTGCCTTGAGGATGTATTTCCTCTACTTTCTAAATAAAACTGAGCTGTAATGTGGAGCTGTAACACTGGTCCATCCGAGGGCTGTAACATTGGTCTGTCACTTCAGATTTTTGTTGCGATGAGATAGAACCAAAGAAATTACACACTCTCCCAACACCTCCAAATATAACATGATAAAAAAACCAGTAATACAAATGATAAAGTATGGTCAAAAATCACAACAGCCTAGACAGGAATTAGTAATTCTGTTGATTATCATCTACATGATATACTTATCTTCATATCAAGGTATTTTAAAAGAAAATAGAACGCAAAGAATGAACTTCAGTTGTATATATAATATAAACATCAATTTCTCCTCTTATATTGAAGTAATTTTGGGCCAGTTTCTGTGGTAAAATATTTTGCTGAAGTGATTTTGAGAGGTGAGGAATAATATGAGGTGACCACAGTTTCTAAAATAATGAAGACCTTAAAAATAAAACACAGAGACTAATGAACAGCTCTGGGGTTGCGATCATTCACATAAGTATCAGATACTAATATTTCCTCTACATTTAATGAATATCATAATGTAACCATATTGTCAAGCTTCTGGCTAACAAATAACGAAGCTCAATGCCTTTGAAAGGCAAGCCAGAAAAAAATGAATACTTGGAAGAAAAAGAGGACTGCATTTGTCTTTATTAGAAAGTGAGCTTTTATTTCTTTTACAAGCATGAGAATAACATATTTTAAATCTTCTAGTAGATCTCTTGATATATAATTATGTTTAATAATCATCTAGCAAAGAAGCATGCTTTAAAAACAAAAACTATATGTATGTGTGTGTGCATATATATATTTAGCAAACAGAAGTGATTCAGTTCAGTACACACCACTGAACAGACCTCAATCTCTCAGAGAAAAATTGAAAAGCAAAAGTGTGTGAACCATACCTATTAGGCTTTCATGAACCCTGTAAGTGCCATTATTGGGCTATTTTGGTGTGGGTTTTTTTGGTAATATTTCAAGTATTGTAATTCAAAAAGTAAAGCATATAACCCTACCAATTTCTCTCAACATTATATAACATAATAATCTGATATTTTTCTTTGCCATAATCAAATCATTAAAGGATTGACTGTGTGAATGTCAGTGAACAGCAAAAGGTCAGGGAATAGTGAAAAACATATTCATATAAACGGATGGAAAAATCTGCTAAAACAAAATATTAACAGAACTAAAATATTTAGTACACAAAATGTGCTTTTTATAAAATGAGGTTTTTAAAATAAAGTACATAATTTTAATGCATTAGAGGAGGCAGATTTGTTAAATAATACCACTCTGAAAAACTTGTAGAAAATGATCATCTTTTCATAAGCAAATGTACTGAACCTTGCTAGTCCATCTATAGTTTACATGCATTTTAAGTGAAGGATGTTTTCAAAGAAAATCACCAATAAAAATACTAATATTTGCAAAACAGAAAAAAGCATGAATATTCACTCTTATAAAAAGTTTTCATATGATTCCTTAAATCAAGAATTACTTGTTAGCAAATATGTTATTTACAAACTACATTTTTAGGAGTGTTAAATTAATTAAACAAGGGAGCTGTTAGAATGGGGTTGTTTTAAGGACCTGGGATGCCTCTTAAGCAAAGCAAAATCTAAGCCTATAAACAGTTCAAGGTTACAAAATTAAAACCTAAGGATAAACTATCACAAACAGCAAAGCAGGATTTGAGCTACACTCAGTCAATCATTTCCTTATTTTGCTTCCATATTTTCTCTATGAAAGTCCCACCTCAGCTCCTGTGAGTGGAGCACTCCTAACCACTTCTTAATTGGTGCTGCCCAATTTTGGAAAAGATACGCTGGGAAAGATTGAAGGCAGGAGAAGGGGACGAGAGAGGATAAGATGGTTGGATGGCATCACCGACTCAATGGACATGAGTCTGAGTAAGCTCTAGGAGTTGATGATGGATAAGGAGGTCTGGCATGCTGCAGTCCATGGAGTTGCAAAAAGTCAGATATGACTGAGCAACTGAGCAACAACAATTCAAGTGGACTTTTGCTCAAATAAACCTAAAAATTGCAATATGCCTCAGTTTATCTTTTAACAGAGTGTGTATAGTTTATGACAAAGAATATTTGTGTGTAGTTTTATAGAAGTGAAACTAGTTGTTTATTTCACAAAATTTAGTAAATGCTTTGTGTGGCCATAATATCTAGGTGAATGAAATGCAACACTCTATTATCAGAAAGTATTATCACTGAAAAAATGTACTCAATGTATTTTTAACATGTCTGTTCCTTAATTTCTCTATAAAGTCAACCTAAAATGGCTGTCTTTCAGGTCCCTTTCTCAATCTCTCCATGAAATTTCTAGATCATTTTACATATCCCCACTGAACACAATGTAGTGTAACTCTCATAAAATAGGATCAGTGTCAGTCTGTCAATAGAAAGGGTGTTTGTCTTTCTCACTCTTCCAGGTAAAATGTCCCCAAGACAAATAAATCTTTTGCTTGCTGATCTAGACCACATATGAATTTGATGCGTACTTTAACAAAGTATATGTTTCTTTTCTGTGTTTGCTCAAAGCTAGTGTCCCTAGAATGGGGAAGGAATAAAGGACATAGACAGAAATTGAAAGAATTGATCCTGCCACTTAATTGTGGTCATTGTATACACCATAACTTTGAAGTGGGAAGAGGGAGGAGGACCAAAGATAATTAAAATGCAGTTTGGCCCCAAGAAGACCATAGACAGATCAGTAAGCAAACAATTAAAATCCAGTGTCACAAATGGTTACATGAGAGTCAGTGACATGCACAGCCACTGCTACTGTGAAAGCCTCATGAGAAATTGTTGAAGAAGAAAACAGATATAAATTGAGTGTTCTTGAGCCAATTGTAAAGAATCCATGATTTAAGACAGAGAAAAGCAAAATCACAATACTTTTATAATGTATATAGACCATACATAAGACTAGTAGGAGAAGTTTTAATACATTCTGAAGTTAAATAGCAGATACAGAAAGCAATAAATGTGATAGAAATATCTATTTTTCCCCCATGTATTTTCCAGAGGAACACATGTCCTTACCAAACAGAAGATCTATAACCAGCCCTAACACACGAGAGCTGTTCAGTACAGGGAACACACCTAGTATTCCCATCCCTCATCATTACTTCCTTTTTTATGTTCCTTTAAAAATAAAACTTCATATAAAATAGCCATGAGTGGTATGATAATTAAGATGCCATGTCATTAAAACTATTAATGTAGAAAATGACTATTTCTCAATGTAACGGAACAGACATTCAGTTTACTCAACTTTACAAAATGTCTGTAAATCATTAAGATTTAAAATTTAAGAGAGAATGATTCAAAATTCTATTCCTAAAGTGACACAGTTGACATTGCTATCTGATCTGTCAAAACGTTGTTTTTATACCTCACTTTCCAGAGGGACTCTCTTAGAAGTAACAGGGGTTCCTTGATAACATTTTAGCTCATGTCTACTTTCTGCCCACAAAGTCAATACAAGCTATAAAAATATTAAGCTATTTTTAGCACATTTTTATACAGTGTAGAGTGTACAACAGCCAGCTGTGTAATAATCAAACCTAAAAGTGTCTGCCAGTCTATTATACTAATAGTGTGAGAAATCCATGGAAACAATTTGATAAGGAGAAAATGCGCAAAGAGTTCAGAAAAAATGCTCAATGAACTACTGTAAATATGTGTTTTTTTGGAGGGAATGTGTAACTTTCTCTAATAGAATGATGTATATTAAACTGTAAATCAATATTTGGCTCATCCAAGCAAAATAACACAGTAGGAAATCCCCATTCCAAGGAGACATATGAAATATATAAAGTAAACAGCATAGACAATGGTATGTGCCATGGATTTTTAAGATATTATCTACCATATAATTAATACTTATAATCTCACAACTGATAATTCAAAAAGTGAAGTTTTAGGCATAGCAGCAACTTATTAATGTATCCTAAAATATATTCAGGGATAACTGACAAATCTTTTTTTAGTAGGAAAGTTTCTACAAACTTGCTTATATACAGTTGGTGGAGGTGAAATGAACAATTCTGATACATGGAAATAGTTGTACTTTTACGTCTGTCTGGAAGGAAACAATTGTTAAGTAAAAGAAGAAAAAAAAGATACCTAATATAAATGGGATGTCCAATGCTATGCTATGTCCAATGCTATGCTATGTCCAACGCATTAGATTTTAAAGTAATTTCTAAATGCAACATTTGTCATTTTATCAATTCACAAAAAATGTTTACTGTCTGTCTGGTATGTGCCATGAACTCTGCTGGACACTGACGATATAAAAGTAAGGGTTTAAATATCCTAACTTCTTGGAGCATATAGTTGAGAAATAGATAAAGTAAAAACTTAAAAGTGCTGATTTTATGAGTATGACAAAGGAAAAACAGGTGACACCATTAATATGTCTAAAAATAAAATCTAATACACAGAGGTATGAGAGAGAGTTAGTCACTCAGTTGTATCTGACTCTTGTCTACCCCATGGACTGTAGCCCACCATGTTCCTCTGTCCATGCCCTCCTCCAGGGACTCCTCCTGACCCAGGGATCAAACCTTGGTCTCCTGCATCTCCTGCTTTGCCAAGCAGATTCTGTACGACTGCACCACCACCTGGGAGGCTCAGTTGTACTCTTTTCTTAGAATTTATCAATGTTGCTATCTTAGCACAGGTGGCTATAACAAAACACCATAGACTGGGTGGCTTAAACACCACATTTATCTCACAGTGCTGGAGACTGGGTAGTCCAAGATCAAGGTGCTTGCAGATTTATTACCTTAATCTAAACTAATTATCACACAAAGGCCCAAAATTCAGATACTATCAAATTGAGGTTTAGGGCTTCCACATATGAGCTTTGAGAGGATAGAAACTTGATTCAGCCCATAAGAGTTACAGTGATCAAAATGTTGTCCCATCAAATGACTGAGATGGAGACAAAGAGAGAACAAAAACATTTGATAAAGGTGGTAAAATGACTACTCTCCAAAGCACAATACACGATACCAACACCTCATACATCAGTACAGATTTGGGTAGATCATGTCCATATGGTAACTATACCCCTCAGCTCCGTCTGCTGCTGCTGCTGCTGCTAAGTCACTTCAGTCCTGTCTGACTCTGAGCGACCCCATAGACGGCAGCCCACCAGGCTCCCCCGTCCCTGGGATTCTCCAGGCAAGAACACTGGAGTGGGTTGCCATTTCCTTCTCCAATGTATGAAAGTGGAAAGTGAAAGTGAAGCCGCTCAGTCATGTCCGACTCTTCGCGACCCCATGGACTGAAGCCTACCAGGCTCTGCTGTCCATGGGATTTTCCAGGCAAGAGTACGGGAGTGGGGTGCCATTGCTTTCTCTGCTCAGCTGTGTCTAGAGAAGAATTAAAATTGTCACCACTAAAGCCCATTAACAATTCCTGGGAAATTAAACAAAAAAATAGAATCTGGTTAATTAAAATAAAGTCTAACCTTTTTTTTTTTTTTTTTGTGCATGCTTCCTCTAGTTTTACTTGCTCACAGGGTACAGCATGCAGAGGCTTTTGGCTGGGGTCTTCAGATCGGAGTTCCTAGTGCAAAATGGCTGCACCCAAAGCTTTGGTTCTGCACACCATGTGCAAAAGCACTGTGCCAGGGTGCAAGGATCTGCTGCCCTGAGCAGTACACCTGTGACACCCTGGGAACTCCTCCCTGCCTCTCCCCACTGACAAGATCTCAAAGCATCCCTGCCCACAGCCTGTCCCGCAGAGGAGGAGCTCTAGGGCCTGACCTGGCATCTACTTTATTGGATCAGAGTCAAATTTTCCTTTGTTTCTGAACTGAGCTCAGTCTCTTTTGTGTTCTATTGGCTCAACGTGACACTGGAAGGGAGCACCCTTGTTGAGGACAGACTCGAAAGAGTTGATAATAGAAATCTGAAAATCGAGACAATTTTATCAATGTAACCAGACTGGAACGACTGAAAACAGACTACCTGTATCGATGTAACTGGTGGGATGGAAAACTTAGACAACCTGTATCAAACAATTTGCACCAGGAAATTCTTATGGAGAAGATGAGACTTCACTCTATAAATAACTTTACCGTTTACATGAGGAGATTATTGGAAATCAATATATCTGGCAGAGAGTTTGCTCATTTCAAGGAACAGCTCTCTTTTCATTAAAACAATAAGACTCACCTGAAGACATTTCCCTTCCTATGTCCTCCAAACCTGAACTATTTCACATGAACTTTACCCAGTCCTAATCAATCCCCGTTTACTTTTTTTTAACTTTTCATTTTATATTGGAGTGTAATTGATTAACAGTGTTGTGTTAGTTTCAAGCGTACAGCAAAGCAATTCAGTTATATATCCACATGTGGTGGTTGTGGTGGCTTACTCCCTAAGTTGTGTCTGAGTCTGCGATCCCATGGACTGTAGCCTACCAGGCTCCTCTGTCCATGGGATTTCCCAGGCAAGAATACTGGGGTGGGTTGCCATTTCCTTCTTCAGGGGATCTTCCTGACCCAGGGGTCTAACCCAAGTCTCCTGCATTGGTAGTAGATTATTTACCAACTGAGCCATCAGGGAAACACCAATATATATACATGTATCTATGCTTTTTCAAATTGTTTTCTCATTTAGGTTGTTACCTAATATTGAACAGAGTTCCCTGTGCTATAATACCCTACTTTGAAAGACCCACCTTTCTTACTTGAGCCTAAGTAAGAAACCTCTGAAAATACATTGAACTTGCTGATGTTCAAGCTGGTTTTTGAAAAGGCAGAGGAACCAGAGATCGAATTTCCCAACATCCGCTGGATCATCGAAAAAGCAAAAGAGTTCCAGAAAATCATCTATTTCTGCTTTATTGACTATGCCAAACCTTTGACTGTGTGGATCACAATAAACTGTGGAAAATTCTGAAAGAGATGGGAATACCAGACCACCTGACCTGGCTCTTGAGAAATCTGTATGCAGGTCAGGAAGCAACAGTTAGAACTGGACATGGAACAACAGACTGGTTCCAAATAGAAAAAGGAGTACATCAAGGCTGTATATTGTCATCTTGCTTATTTAACTTATATGCAGAATACATCATGAGAAATGCTGGACTGGAAGAAACACAAGCTGGAATCAAGATTGCCGGGAGAAATATCAATATCCTTAGATATGCAGATGACACCACCCTTATGGAAGAAAGTGAAGAGGAAATAAAAAGCCTCTTGATGAAAGTAAAAGAGGAGAATGAAAAAGTTGGCTTAAACCTCAACATTCAGAAAACGAAGATCATGGCATCCGGTCCCATCACTTCATGGAAAATAGATGGGGAAACAGTGGAAACAGTGTCAGATTTTATTTTGGGGGGGCTCCAAAATCACTGCAGATGGTGATTGCAGCCATGAAATTAAAAGACACTTACTCCTTGGAAGAAAAGTTATGACCAACCTAGATAGCATATTGAAAAGCAGAGACTTTACTTTGCCGACTAAGGTCTGGCTAGTCAAGGCTATGGTTTTTCCAGTGGTCATGTATGGATGTGAGTTGGACTGTGAAGAAGGCTGAGTGCCGAAGAATTGATGCTTTTGAACTGTGGTGTTGGAGAAGACTCTTGAGAGTCCCTTGGACTGCAAGGAGATCCAACCAGTCCATTCTGAAGGGGATCAACCCTGGGATTTCTTTGGAAGAAATGATGCTAGGACTGAAGCTCCAGTACTTTGGCCACCTCATGTGAAGAGCTGACTCATTAGAAAAGACTCTGATGCTGGGAGGGATTGAGGGCAGGAGGAGAAGGGGACGACAGAGGATGAGATGGCTGGATGGCATCACGGACTCGATGGACGTGAGTCTGAGTGAACTCTGGGAGTTGGTGATGGACAGGGAGGCCTGACGTGCTGCGATTCATGGGGTCACAAAGAGTTGGACACAATTGAGCGACTGAACTGAACTGAACTTGTATCTGTTGAGTTAACTATCGAAGTGGTATTCTTTCCTGCTGCAGTAAATTTAAGTGAAGAAAGCTTTTCTTGACCAACATATTTTTCTGAAGGCAGAATACAATAGCATCTATTACAGTGGTTCTTGAATGGGACATTTGGCAGTATATGGAGTCATTTTTGATTGTCAGAACTTGGGGGGGGGGTTGACAGGCTTGTATGGCCTCTAGTGAGTAGAGACTATGGATATTGTTAAACATCTTATTGAACCAGATGGCCCTTGATTTCCCAACCCAACAGAGAGGTATCTGGTCCAAAATGTCAAAAGTGCTAAAATTGAGAAACTCAGATCTGTTTCATTTGTGGTAAAGATTAAATGAGTAATACTTTTAATGTTATGGCATATACCCAACATTAAATACATTAGTCATTATTGTTATTATCCATTTATCAGAAAATTTAAGAAGATTCTTAACAGATATTTAACATCTATGAAAATAAAGAAGAAAAAATCTTTTTAATTCAGCAGTGTAAAACTATATATGTTCTCATCACTAAAGATGCAATGAGCCACAATGGGAAGATATGCTATTTCTATGACTCTGGTGGTACAAATGGCTGCTGTATAGCACTTCCTAATTTTAAATGGGAAATGTCAAAACACATACAGCTTTGTCTGTAAAAATTTTAGGAATCAAATAGTTTCCCCCCAATAATTGTCTAAACCTTTTAAATATGATTATATTAAATATCCTTATATTAGAGAATGTCATTAACATTATTCAGCAGAGGCTCTCAAAAGCACTTATACTTTTCTTATATATTTACCCATAATTGGCAAAAATCAGTTCAGAGTTTAAATGCTTGTTCATCTATCACTGAAGCACATTTTACTCCCTTACCCATGTAGGAGAGTTCTCTCTTCTAGATTTAGTAGTATTTTTGGTTAGATTAGGTCTAATGTCTGATGTCTTTTGGAGAGTCTGTGGAAACCAGGATCCAAAAATAAATCTTTATTGATCACAATATCAAAAAACCAGTAGCATTAGTGTAATAAGACCAATCACCCACTGATCAGACCTTCCATTTTCTTTCAGGATCAGTTAATTCAGAATTACCACCCTTCACAACTCCACAGTGTTCTGGTAGAGCTGCCATTCACTATGTCTCCAAACCAGTCAATCAAATTCTCTGCTTCTAGAATTTGAATCTCAAGCCTCTTTGCAAAAAATGGAACAGGCTATTTGACATCTGTCTTTCCAACATCAATGAAGAAAAGACCAGTCATCTGTGCTTAACTTTCAATATGGATTATCCTCATTGCTACATAGGTTTTTCAGACTTAAAAGTTCTTTTTGATTCTTAGTGTCCTGATAATAAATTTATTTTCATTTAGACTGAGTCACATTCTGTTACTTACAACTGGAGGCTTTTCACTGATACATTATTAGCATGTGTGCCACAACATATGCTCATTCCAAAATCCTTCTATGTTCTGAATTAATTTCTGAAAAAGAAATGGAAAACAGCTCAAGCTGCATCAGGTTTAGTGAATTGTATCAGCAGCTGCAGGCCAAAAGATGCTCTTTAACATTCTAAGAGCATAGAAAAACCTGCTACAAAAAGCTCTTGGTTTTCAACCACACCCAAAACCTGAAATGGTAATACGTCACAGTATCATCCTCAAATATGAAGGACAGGATGTATTTCATTATTAATGTCTTTCTCACATCCTACTTTTAAAGAAAGTCTATGAATAGAAACTCCTGGCAGAGTAAACCCTAATCTGATTACTCTTCACCCTCTAAAGCTGTACCCTGCAATAAAATGAAGATTGAAAATTGAATCTCATCAGAGTGCTCATACCATCAGAGCTATAAATATTAATTCTAGAGATGACTACAGGGAAATGAAGGAAGGGGAAAAAAGCAATAACTAGCAACAGAGAGAGAAAGCTAGCTCTGGCAAACTGGCTAAACTACTTAAATTGTCTATTTATTTAAAAAAAAAAAACACAAGGACATAAAGATGAAGAAGGCTTAACTATTTGGATAAGATTATATGCCCTTTTTTAATCCTCTCAGTTGACAACCTTTTCTAACTTCCTCTATGCAGAATCATGACCAGACTATGAGTCAGTACAATTGAAGGTATGAGTATAGATTAGTGTTGTGACTTGACTTCATGCTTCTTCTTTCTGCATGGCCTGGGGATTTTAAGTCTGGCCTTTTTTTTTTTTTCCCCCTTCAAACTTTGGGCTTTAGGGCCTGTGTTACTTTACATAAGGATCTGCAGAAGAAACACTTCATAAAATTTCCATGTATAAATTGAAAAATTTCTATGAAATGTACTAGTTACGCTTGATGATAAATTTCTTTTACCAGCCATCTGGTTTAACTCTGCAAAATGCAATGCAGTCTCCATGATGAAAAGAAGTGGAAATAACCAGAGGGAATTTTTTTTTTAATTTGGAAAATATAAAAAGTTGACAGAATTTGCAGAGTTCCTTATAAAAGATCCCTTGGTATTTTTCACTAACAGCTTTGCTTACCTCAAAGTACATAAGACTGAATATATAAATAAGCAGCAAAATACTGGTTGATGTTAGAGCCAGTCTGGCTTTACTGAATGAATATTTCTTTAATCAGAGTTGGAAAGATTAATTAAATTCTTAATATCTTCCCACTCAAAAGCAATTGCTGGTATATCATATTAAAAAAAATTGAGAACAATGATGTCTACCTTGCACTGCTTCAGGAGAAACTATAGCTCATTTTTTGCTTTCAGCATTTGAAAGGTAATGAAAGAGAAAATTAATTGTTCAGTTGCATCCAACTCCTAGCAACCCCATGGACTGCAGTCCACCAGGCTCTTCTACCAGTGGGATTCTCCAGATAAGCATACTGGAGTGAGATGTAAGTTATCATTAATTTGTATATTATCTCAAGTTTAACAGAAACAGAACAATAGTAAAAAATATTAAGTTCTGTTCCTGCTTTGCTTTTGAGGCCCTCTTTTTCACTGCCTCTAAATAGTAGGACATGCATAGTCAATGTGAAATTATTTAAACTGTTGATTTGCAAACTCCATACTACCAAATAATATAATTGAGAGAAATAACATGCTAAGAAAACAAAACAAAGAGAGTTCTTTTTTGTTCACTGGAGTTTTGCACTTCTTTCTTTTATGACTAGCTCTCTCTTAGTTTATTTCCATTTTATTGTTTTCAGGAATCAATAATAAGCAAACAAAAAAAGAGAGAGAGAGAGAAAGAAAGTTATACCTGTAGCCCACCAGACTCCTCTGTCCAGGGGATTCTCCAGATAAGAATACTATAGTGGTTAGACATACCCTTCTCTGGGGGAGTAAATCACAGGCATAAAAAGAGAAAGTTACAGCTTTGACTAAATG
This sequence comes from Ovis aries, assembly GCF_016772045.2. Taxonomy (NCBI): domain Eukaryota; kingdom Metazoa; phylum Chordata; class Mammalia; order Artiodactyla; family Bovidae; genus Ovis; species Ovis aries. The sequence goes on along the minus strand of NC_056071.1, from coordinate 48,684,205 downwards.
TTCCCCTAGACAAATTAATGTGGAAATAACTTATGTAGCTAGTATGAAAGGGGAAATTTCTTATGATTAACAGTGTGTTATTGCATGATTTTCCACATAGTTCTGTTTAACTTAGTAAATGATAAAATAATTACACAGGATATTACGTTATTTTGTTCTCTTTCATTGTTTCTTCAATAGTATGAACCCCTTCCAGCATAATGCTATCATTTTCAATACAGTAAGGTGGTGATTTTCACTTTCATGCATTGGAGAAGGAAATGGCAACCCACTCCAGTGTTCTTGCCTGGAGAATCCCAGGGACAGGGGAGCCTGGTGGGCTGCCATCTATGGCGTCACACAGAGTCGGACACGACTGAAGCGACTTAGCAGCAGCAGCAGCAAGGTGGTGATTTACATTGGTCAGTCATAAAATATGAGCATAAAACTGTCTGGATTCCATTAGCAAATATTTTTAATCAGATTTAAGTCAATCCAACTAGTTAATCTCACCGTAATTATTGATGAAACTTCTTCCTCAACCAAACTTTAGTTAGGCTCCCCTGTTCTCCTTCTCATTCAGGCTTCTACCTTAGACAGCTTCAGCAAAGGATACTGCTTAGGTGGTTTAGCAAGAATCCACAAGTCCTAGATATCTGCTCAAGTTTCTCATGTTCTACCCTTGGTATTTGGTCACTTTGGCCTGACTTTAGCAAGAATCCTGTTGTCAGTTTAGCAAAAATCCCTTGAAGTCTGTTTATTAACCTTTCACTGACCCCCATTACTCTGCTCCTTGGCTATAAATCTCCAGTTGTCTTCACTGTATTTGGAGTCGATCAAATTACATCCATGGCTGATTCATGTCAATGTATAGCAAAACCACCACAATATTATAAAGCAATTAACCTCCAATTAAAATAAATTAATTTTTTAAAATCCTTCTTTCTTATTGCTGTAGAGTTAGCCCCTATTGCAATAGACTTGAACAAAGTCTTTACTATTTTAACAAGTTTCAGAATAATATTTTCTTTAACATCATGAATGCCTGATTTCTGTTATAATGAATAATTGGGTTATATATCTTTTTGTAAGAGACATTACTTTTATAAGAGTAAATGTTTTATAAAAACTTTTTACTTCATTTGTAGGAGTGTTTTCCTCTCTGTCCCAGAAGGAGAAAGATGACTAAATTTCTAGATAGACGGAGAAGGGCAAGAGTTAGATTTCTATAACAATCTTACTCTTGTTTACTGTGCTTTTCCTGACAGTCTCCCCTAACTGGCTTCCCTGAATGCCAACCTCTTTTACCTTTAGTTGAAGATAGTATTTAATGTGAAACACTAAAGTTTGTTACTCACTTTTTCCTGGGTACCTCCTATACAGAAAGTATACATGCTTTTAAACTTCTGTTTTTCTCCTGTTAATCTGTCTTCTACTACAGAGGAGTCTTGACCAAAAATCTAGAAGGGTAGAAAGAAATTATTCTTCCTCACCATATAATTCTCATGCTCTCCCCACCCCCAGTACATCGTCTAATCATTTTTTTCTCCTCTACAAACAAGATTCATAAAGTCTTTTACTTAACTATTTGCTCCTGATTGAAAATTATTAGAACAGGTCATGTCTTTTCAGTCTCCTTTTCAAGTACTTTTTCTTAGACTGTCACTGAAACAGCCCATGAGTTTTCCCCCAAAGAAACTCATCAGTCCTCTTCTCTTCTCACTGTGTACATTTTCTATGAAGATTCTCCATCAACCAGCAACACTCGAGCTGCCATCATTAAACGGATAATATTAATATCATATATATGTGTGGGTATATATAGATACATATATATACATGCACAGCATATTTGAGATTCAAAGTCATGTATTTAACTACCTGCTTGAGATAGTCACATTTAAATTCAACATATCCCAGTGGAAATTGTTATCTAAAGGGACTAGTTACCTTGGTTACTCAGTGAGATATCAGTAGCTATAGGAGCCATGGTCTCCAACAGAGAAGCAGCCACTGCTTATCTGCAGAAAGAGAAGAAGGTGGATGTAGGGGAATAAATATCTAACCTTCACTCTCCTGCAACCCTCTGATTTTCCTCTGGTGCTTTCTACTGGTTACACTTAATTGGGATGCCTAGGTCAAGGTAGGATTTTTGATAAAGTCCCTTAAGTTGAGCCTTCCCAGGCACAAAACAAGGCTAAGTGTGGGTCTGGAGAGACCAATAGTATCTAGCAGAGTCCAGCACTTCTTTTCTGTCAGTACCTAATCTTGTTACCTGTATGAATGAAAATACCAACCTCCACAGTGAAAAAAAAAAAAATATATATATATATATATATATGATCTAGCTATCCACTGCCTCATTAGCTTTCTATCATATTATGAGTTGGAATTGGAACACAATATCTGGCATCACCAGACTTCCTTTGCTAGTACTTTGAACAGTAAGCCACAATGACATTTTGTGTTTCTGAGGATTAGCAGTAGTTCAAGATCAGTATCTAATATCCTCCAGAAAGTAGGAGCATCTTCTTTTCTCCTAAGAGTCACAATAAATTGTAAAGACTAGAGAAAAAAATCACAGCATATCATATTGGCTGCGTCTCAGGGTTCTTACTCAAAGTACTCTGACCTCCACCATTTGAAGGGCTCCAAGTTTGTGAACAGACATGTATGTGTACAAAAGAAAGAAAGAAAGTTCTAATGAGATGGATGAAACTGGAGCCTATTATACAGAGTGAAGGAAGCCAGAGAGAAAAATACCAATACAGTATACTAATGCATATTCTACCCTTGTGGCAGAAAGTGAAGAGGAACTAAAAAGCCTATTGATGAAAGTGAAAGAGGAGAGTGAAAAGGTTGGCTTAAAGCTCAACATTCAGAAAATGAAGATCATGGTATCTGGTCCCATTATTTCATGGGAAATAGATGGGGAAACAGTGTCAGACTTTATTTTTTGGGGGGCTCCAAAATCACTGCAGATGGTGATGGAAGCCATGAAATTAAAAGACACTTACTCCTTGGAATAAAAGTTATGACCAACCTAGATGGCATATTGAAAACCAGAGACATTTCTTTGCCAACAAAGGTCCATTTAGTCAAGGCTATGGTTTTTCCAGTGGTCATGTATGGATGTGAGAGTTGGACTGTGAAGAAAGCTGAGTGTTGAAGAATAGATGCTTTTGAACTGTGGTGCTGGAGAAGACTCTTGAGAGTCCCTTGGACTATAAGGAGATCCAACCAGTCCATCCTAAAGGAGATCAGCCTTGCATTGTTCTTTGGAAGGAATGATGCTAAAGCTGAAACTCAAGTACTTTGGCCACCTCATGTGAAGAGTTGACTCAATGGAAAAGACTCTGATGCTGGGAGAGATTGGTGGCAAGAGGAGAAAGGGACGACAGAGGATGAGATGGCTGGATGGCATCACCGACTCGATGGACATGAGTTTGAGTGAATTCTGGGAGTTTGTGATGGACAGGGAGGCCTGGTGTGCTGCGATTCATGGGGTCGCAAAGAGTCAGACACAACTGAGTGACTGAACTGAACTGAACTGAACTGAACATATATATATGGAATTTAGAAAGATGGTAATGATAACCCTGTATGCAAGACAGCAAAAGAGACACAGATGTATAAAACAGTCTGGGAGAATGGCATTGAAACATGTATAATATCATATAAGAAATGAATTGCCAGTCTAGGTTTGATGCAGGATACAGGATGCTTGGGGCTGGTGCACTGGGATGACCCAGAGGGATGGTACAGGGAGGGAGGTGGGAGGGGAGTTCAGGATGGGGAACACCTCTACACCCATGGCGGATTCATGTTAATGTGTGGCAAAACCAATACAACATTGTAAAGTAATTAGCCTCCAATTAAAATAAATACATTCAAATTTTTTTAAAAAAAGAAAGAAAGTGAAGTTGCTCAGTCGTGTCCTACTCTTTGCAACCCCATGGACTGTAGCCTGACAGACTCCTCCATCCATGGGATTTTCCAGGCAAGAATACTGGAGTGGGTTGCCATTTCCTTCTCAAGGAGATCTTCCCAACCCAGGGATTGAACCCAGGTCTCCCACATTGTAGGCAGATGCTTTACCGTCTGAGCCACCCAGGGAAATTCATCACCATGGTGATTCAAGTTTGGTGTCATCTAGCAAATAAAGGTACAAGTACTCCCATGGAGAGGTGAAACATAATTCTCTTCTGTTTAGTTGTGAGCTGTATTTAATGGCTTAACTTCTATTGAAAAGAAAAAGTGGCAGAAATGGTACTGTATGATTTCTGTAACTAGATCACAAAAAGGATTTGGGTTTCATCCTTGCTTACATTCTTCCTGAGGGAACTCAGCTGCTATGGTCATAAAAGAAACACAAGCAGCTCTATGAAGAGGTTTCTGTAGCAAGAAACTTAGAGCTTCTGCAGCAAGAAACTTAGACCTTCTGCCAACTGTTAGCAAGGAACTGAGACCTGCCAATAGCCATGCAAATGGATTCTCCTGTCTCAGTCAAGCCTTCAGATGAATGAAGCTCTGGCTGACATATTTACTGCAACCTGATGAGCAACCCTGAATGTAGAATCACCAGGCTAAGTTGCTCCCAAATTCCTGATTTTTAGAAACTGTGAGTTAATAAATGCCTATTGTTTTAAGCTCCTAAATGTCAGGGTAATTTATAGAGCCAAAATGATTAACATAGTTCTTATATATGTCAAGTGTCATCTATTCTATTTTGAAATATATTTGGGATTCAATGTGCCATTGCCCAAAATGTCAACAGGTCAGAAGTATATTTATTATTCTGTCCTTGTGACTTATTTTTATAAAATTGTGTTTCCATTTAATTCTATCCCCATGGGGCTCATTATTTCCATTAAGGTTAGGAAATCTACCACAGCTAACTCTGGCTTCCCATGATGGCCCCCACAATTCATCAAGGCCCCATTCATTACTTCTTGGCAAAGAGCATATCGTGTGGGCCCTAGTGAAGGGGATACTGAGGGAGTAGTTGAGCAATTAGTTCATAACCCATTCAAAACTATCATCTTCCCAAACATTCATACTCTTTTTCAGCATGCCAGTGAAAGTCTAGAAATTCACTCTCATTAACTACAAGGCCACCAATGAGTCCAGGCATCAGTTCACCAATGTAGTGAAAAACCAGTCCCAAATGCTCAAGCTACGATGTTAAATCCTGAATCCCAGGTGAGGGCATCCATGAATTTGATTCTAACTAATCTGATATTTCAACTTCACTCATTTAAGAGCTACTGGATCCACATGGTGCATTAGCCCCTTTCTATAGCTGCTTTAACAACATAGCAAAAATTGGGTGGCTTAAAATAACAGAATTTACTGTATCACAGAACTGGAGGCTAAAAGCCTGAAATCAAGGTGCTGGCCGTTCTAAACTCTCTGATGGTTCTAGAGCATGGCCCTTCCTTGTCTCTTCTGGCTTCCGATATTTGCCTGCAAATTTTGGTGTCATTGACTTTTAGCTGCATCCCAGCAACATAGCCACCTTTCCCTGACTGTCATCAAATCATCCTTTGTACATGCATGTCTGCTTCTGTGTCCAAATTTCCCCACTTTATAAGAATACCAGTCAGATTAGGATCTATACTAAAGGTCTTAACTGGAATTGATTGCATCTGCAAAGACTATTTCCAAATAAAAACACATTCTGAGGTACTGTGGGTTAGGACTTCAACATATCTTTTTGGGAGGATTTAATTCAACTCAGACACTCCCCAGCCTCCTACTAATACTAACTGTAAAGTGCCCCACTTCTCTCAGTACATAGGCTCTATTTTCCCATACGATTATGGTACCTTGCCTTTGTCTATGCTGGGATTCAACTTGTTGACCTGGAGAAGATGGAGAGTGGTTTCAAGGAAAATTGGCATCCTCTTGTGAGACAACAGACAACAGTGGTAGGGGTGTGTGTGTGTGTGTGTGTGTGTGTGTGTGTGTGTGTGTGTGCGTGTGCGTGTGCATGTGTGTGTGTGACTTGCCTGAGTGGCTCAGTGGTACACAAAATGCAGGAGATGCAAGAGAGGCAGGTTTGATCCCTGGGTTAGAAAGATCCCCTGGAGGAGGAAATGGCAACCCACTCCAGTATTCTTGCCTGGGAAATCTCACAGGCAGAGCACCTGAAGGGCCACAGTCCATAGCACTGTAAACAGTTAGACATGACTACACAACTGAACACACACATATACAACTGAATCACTGTGTTGTATACCTGAAAGTAACAACACTGTAAATTGACTATATTTCAACTAAAAAACATAATTTCAGAAAAAAATCTGACCCTAGCAAAATTTTCAGACTTTTTACTATTATTTATTAATCATTATTAATTATTAATTACTAACTTATACCATAGCCCTCATGAATGCTTGACTTTTCTACACATTCTAGGCAGTTTTACAAACTTCTTGTCTTTGTTAAATACTCTCTGCCCAGAATGCCTTGTTCCATTCTCCTAACCTGACGAAAAGGTACTTCACAAATTCTCTCCCAGTTGTTGTCCCCTTTATACACTTAGACTCAGAGAATTAATAGTCAATTATTATTAACCCAGAGAATTAATTTTTATCCCTTTCATGTTGCATATCTAATATACATATGTGTGTATAACATGCTATCACACAAATATGTTTTGAAATATAAAAATAATAAAATGAACACTTCATACTTTACCATTTGGCTTACAGACTAGATGACTTTTAAACCATTGAAACTATCAATTGCTCTTTTCTTTTTTCAGACCACCTCTGGCCCTGAAGAAATAATCACCCAGAAATTGTGTTCATATTTTTCTTGTTTATTTTCGGTTTTTTATAAGTTTCTAGATTTATCCCATACATTTATTTTAAATTATTTCATTTAGTATTGTTTCTAGTGTGTTTGCATACTATTGCATGTAGTGCAATATTGATTTGAAATTATGGCAGACACTGTATGTTTGCCAAATCCCTATACCTTCATTTTGAGGTGTTTTATTTACACAATGGACTAGGAGAGAAAATAATGCCTGAAACTTCTGAAATGAAACATTTGGGAATGGGTGTGATTTCTCCCTGGAGGAAGGCCCAGCAACCCATTCCAGCATTCTTGCCTGGAGAATCCCATGGACAGAGGAAGCTGGCGGGCTACAGTCCATAGGGATGCAAAGATTCAGACATGACTGAAGTGACTCACACATGCATACATGTAATTTCTCCACAAATTTCTCTTCCCTTCACTTGGTGACAAGATCACATGTGAGATGTAGAAGAAAGTGTGAATCCTCAAGGAAGGGATGAGAACAACAGTTTTACTGTCTTAGGAGACAATGTCTTCATTGTTTTCTCATGTTTATGCACATTTTACCAGCAAAGGCACTGACTATCTCTGTTTGGACTTTCTTTCTTTCAAGAGGGTTTGTGTAGCCAACAACACTGGAGTACTGAAATAGTCTTGCATTGTTCCAAAGAGCAGACACACTTACTCTCTAGTATAAAACATTCAGATTCTCAGGCTCAGGGTTCTATAACACAGTCTCCTGACTATGAAATGTAACTTTGCCCTCTTTGAGTTATCCTATGGGAACTGGGCCATAGGAACAAAGCAAACATGATCTACAGGCTGCCTGCTGCCATGGGTAATAAAATCAGTTACCTCTGATGGATTGTGCTGATTTATCGCTTGCAAGAAGGGTAAAATATCAGATCCTTCACAACTCTTGTTGTACTGAATTCAGTATTATATTATCAAGAAGTAAAAAGTTTTCATGTTAACCCCCTGGTGTTTTTCTATTACCTTAAAAAGCTTAGTCCAACCTGACACAGAATAGTCTTAAATCATGTTTGTTTTCTTCCCTATTATTGTGGAATATAATTCTTTCTTATTTTCCTGTATTGGTTAGGTTCCCAGGGTAGTGACAAAAAAGTGTGGGACAGGGCTTCCCTGATGGCTCAGGTAATGAATCTGCCTACCAGTGCAGGGGACACAGGTTCAATCCCTGATCTTGGAAGATCCCACATGTCTCAGAGCAACTAAGTTCATGAGCCACAACTATCGAGCCTTTGCTCTTGAGCTGGGGAGCCGCAGCTATTGAACCATACCTACTTGAAAGCTGTATGCCCTAGAGCCCATGATCTGGAACAAGGGAAACCACTGGAATGAGAATACCACTGCAACTAGAGAATAACCCCCACTCACTGCAACTATAGAAAAGCTCCTGCAGCAATGAAGAAATAGCAAGGCCAAAAATAATAAATAAATAAATTAAATTATATTTTAAAAGGTGGGATAATGGGCATTCTTTTCTTTTTCTTAATTCTAAAGGGAATATTTCTAAAGTTTTCCCAAATAATACCTACTGTAGGTTTCTCAGCAAGTGAAAGGAATTTCCTTCTCTTTTTACTCAATTAAGGTTTATAATCAGGAAGAGGCATTGGATTTTATCAGATTTTTTTTTAAATTCCCACTGAGATGATTATATATGTTTCCTCTTTAATCCATTACATATTTTCTAATGTTAACTGACCTTTGAATTCCTAGGACAAAACCAACTAGGTTATTATGTGCTATCATTTTTGTACATCAATGGATTTGTTTTGCTAATACTTTGTTTGGATTATTTCATAAATATTCATGAGCAAAATTTGCTTGCATATAATTGTTTATTTGTCAATCTCTTGCAGAATAATTATGGCTTCTGAAGCAAGGACCATATCTTATTCATTTTTATATCTTCAATACTTAGTAAAATGCCTGGCACACAAGCTATGCTAATAAACATTTTGAATAAGTGCACAATTGATTAATCATACTTGAAGAAAGAAATGAACTTATGGGTAAGTTTTAAGTATTCTCAACTTTAAATGAGATAACACATATTCATCAAATTGAGGCTAATCCTCAAGTCTTAGATATGAAAGAGAATTTTGACACCTTACGCTCACCACATCCTACAATTTTACCTCCAAAAGATTATTCTCTTTTCTGCATTTTGTCCATTTCCATTCCCACTAACATATAACCACTTACTATCACCTACTGTTTGAGCTACTGTAAATATCTGCACATTGGTTTCCCTAACTACAATCCTCCATTCCACCCCACCCCTCCATTTATCAAACAGAAAACAAAGTGATTTTTTAAGTAAATAAATAAATAAAATTGTCATCTGTCTCATGCTTAAAACCTTTCAACTGCTTCCCAATAGACTTGGGATAACCTCTTCAATACTTACAGTAGCCCATATGCCACTACATACCTGCATTTCATCTTGCCCACCTCTTCTTACACTTCTATTGTGTGGCTCACAACCATAGAACCATAGTGACCCTCATTCTGTTAAAATGCAGCAATTCTTCCTTGGTTCTTGGCTTTGAAGATAGATGATTCAAATCTTAGAATAGGGAACTTCCTGGAATTCCAGGTCTAAATTATCACTCTCTCTATTTTTTTCTTTGTAACTCTACTATATCATTTAATTATTTGCATTTGTATATCTAATAGTTCAGTGATTTTTCTGGGCTTGCATTTTTGGCACCATAAATGTATCGAGTATGTCTATTTTGTCTACCATATATGTAGCCAGTCTAGAGTTGAATGCCTTGAATTTCAATATTGCTCAATAAACTTTTTGAATGAACAAAAAAGGAAGAATATATGAGTTATAAACTATTCATATTTGACTTTGGAGATAATAAAACCAAGTAAGCAACTAAAGAATATGTTTTGCTACTTATAATGCTGAAATTTGTAAATAACACTCAAAAGCTAAATGAAGAAATGTGTATGTGATTGGTGACATCTGAAATAGCTACTAAATATTGTGGTCATGTAAATTATGTCAACAAATGCTATTTGTTCATACAATACAAATATAGAAGATGCCTCTTCCATGGTCTGAGTTTTATCTGCAGTTCAATTCAGGTATATTTGGGAATCACTTGTGTAGGTCCAACAGAAGACTATTTTCAGAAATTGCATTCTTGGAAAGATAAACCAGTATAAACAAAGAAAAATATTGCAAATGAGTTTGAACTAATATAAAAATTTTAGGTTTAAGGAGGACTGGATGATTTTGAGGGAAACATCATGCTTGTTTTTCAGATTTGTCTCCCGGTTCCAGGTGCTTGAGCCGATGTGGTTATATTTGAAATTTTAAAGATACTTTTTATTTAAAAAACCAGTATTTCTACTTTCTCATTATTCGTGTATAGGAATGCAAGGGATTTCTGTGTGTTGATTTTATATCCTGCAACTTTACTATATTCATTGATTAGCTCTAGTAATTTTCTGGTGGAGTCTTTAGGGTTTTCCATGTAGAGGATCATGTCATCTGCAAACAGTGAGAGTTTTACTTCTTCTTTTCCAATTTGGATTCCTTTTATTTCTTTTTCTGCTCTGATTGCTGTGGCCAAAACTTCCAGAACTATGTTGAATAGTAGCGGTGAAAGTGGACACCCTTGTCTTGTTCCTGACTTTAGGGGAAATGCTTTCAATTTTTCACCATTGAGGATAATGTTTGCTGTGAGTTTGTCATAGATAGCTTTTATTATGTTGAGGTATGTTCCTTCTATTCCTGCTTTCTGGAGAGTTTTTATCATAAATGGATGTTGAATTTGGTCAAAGGCCTTCTCTGCATCTATTGAGATAATCATATGGTTTTTATTTTTCAATTTGTTAATGTGGTGAATTACATTGATTGATTTGTGGATATTGAAGAATCCTTGCATCCCTGGGATAAAGCCCACTTGGTCATGGTGTATGGGTGTATGATCTTTTTAATGTGTTGTTGGATTCTTTTTTTTTTTTTTGACTTTTCTTTTTTTTTTTTTTTTAATTTTAAAATCATTAATTCTTACATGCATTCCCAAACATGGTCAGCCCCAAGCATGCTGCATCCTGCGTCAGACATAGACTGGCGATTCAATTCACATGATAGTATACGTGTTAGAATGGCATTCTCCCAAATCATCCCACCTCTCCCTCTCCCTCTGAGTCCAAAAGTCCGTTATACACATCTGTGTCTCTTTCCCTGTCTTGCATACAGGGTCGTCATTGCCATCTTCCTAAATTCCATATATATGTGTTAGTATACTGTATTGGTGTTTTTCTTTCTGGCTTACTTCACTCTGTATAATCGGCTCCAGTTTCATCCATCTCATCAGAACTGATTCAAATGAATTCTTTTTAACGGCTGAGTAATACTCCATTGTGTATATGTACCACAGCTTGCTTATCCATTCATCTGCTGATGGACATCTAGGTTGTTTCCATGTCCTGGCTATTATAAACAGTGCTGCGATGAACATTGGGGTACATGTGTCTCTTTCAATTCTGGTTTCCTCGGTGTGTATGCCCAGAAGTGGGATTGCTGGGTCATAAGGTAGTTCTATTTGCAATTTTTAAGGAATCTCCATACTGTTCTCCATAGTGGCTGTACTAGTTTGCATTCCAGCATTTATTGCTTGCAGATTTTTGGATCGCAGCCATTCTGACTGGTGTGAAGTGGTACCTCATTGTGGTTTTGATTTGCATTTCTCTAATAATGAGTGATGTTGAGCATCTTTTCATGTGTTTGTTAGCCATCCGTATGTCTTCTTTGGAGAAATGTCTATTTAGTTCTTTGGCCCATTTTTGATTGGGTCGTTTATTTTTCTGGAGTTGAGCTGCAGAAGTTGCTTGTATATTTTTGAGATTAGTTGTTTGTCAGTTGCTTCATTTGCTATTATTTTCTCCCATTCAGAAGGCTGTCTTTTCACCTTGCTTATATTTTCCTTTGTTGTGCAGAAGCTTTTAATTTTAATTAGATCCCATTTGTTTATTTTTGCTTTTATTTCCAGCATTCTGGGAGGTGGATCATAGAGGATCCTGCTGTGATTTATGTCTGAGAGTGTTTTGCCTATGTTCTCCTCTAGGAGAACAAAAAAAAGAAAACTACAGGCCAATATCTCTGATGAACATAGATGCAAAAATCCTCAACAAAATTCTAGCAATCAGAATCCAACAACACATTAAAAAGATCATACACCATGACCAAGTGGGCTTTATCCCAGGGATGCAAGGATTCTTCAATATCCGCAAATCAATCAATGTAATTCACCACATTAACAAATTGAAAAATAAAAACCATATGATTATCTCAATAGATGCAGAGAAGGCCTTTGACAAAATTCAACATCCATTTATGATAAAAACTCTCCAGAAAGCAGGAATAGAAGGAACATATCTCAACATAATAAAAGCTATCTATGACAAACCCACAGCAAACATTATCCTCAATGGTGAAAATTGAAAGCATTTCCCTAAAGTCAGGAGTCGATCCTCTACATGGAAAACCCTAAAGACTCCACCAGAAAATTACTAGAGCTAATCAATGAATATAGTAAAGTTGCAGGATATAAAATCAACACACAGAAATCCCTTGCATTCCTATACACGAATAATGAGAAAGTAGAAAAAGAAATTAAGGAAACAATTCCATTCACCATTGCAACGAAAAGAATAAAATACTTAGGAATATATCTACCTAAAGAAACTAAAGACCTATATATAGAAAACTATAAAACACTGATGAAAGAAATCAAGAGGACACTAATAGATGGAGAAATATACCATGTTCATGGATTGGAAGAATCAATATAGTGAAAATGAGTATACTACCCAAAGCAATTTACAAATTCAATGCAATCCCTATCAAGCTACCAGGCACATTTTTCACAGAACTAGAACAAATAATTTCAAGATTTGTATGGAAATACAAAAACCTCGAATAGCCAAAGCAATCTTGAGAAAGAAGAATGGAACTGGAGGAATCAACTTGCCTGACTTCAGGCTCTACTACAAAGCCACAATCATCAAGACAGTATGGTACTGGCACAAAGACAGACATATAGATCAATGGAACAAAATAGAAAGCCCAGAGATAAATCCACACACATATGGACACCTTATCTTTGACAAAGGAGGCAAGAATATACAATGGAGTAAAGACAATCTCTTTAACAAGTGGTGCTGGGAAAACTGGTCAACCACTTGTAAAAGAATGAAACTAGATCACTTTCTAACACCGCACACAAAAATAAACTCAAAATGGATTAAAGATCTAAATGTAAGATCAGAAACTATAAAACTCCTAGAGGAGAACATAGGCAAAACACTCTCAGACATAAATCACAGCAGGATCCTCTATGATCCACCTCCCAGAATGTTGGATTCTGATTGCTAGAATTTTGTTGAGGATTTTTGCATCTATGTTCATCAGTGATATTGGCCTGTAGTTTTCTTTTTTTGTGACATCTTTGTCAGGTTTTGATATTAGGGTGATGGTGGCCTCATAGAATGAGTTTGGAAGTTTACCTTCCTCTGCAATTTTCTGGAAGAGTTTGAGGAGGATAGGTGTTAGCTCTTCTCGAAATTTTTGGTAGAATTCAGCTGTGAAGCCGTCTGGACCTGGGCTTTTGTTTGCTGGAAGATTTCTGATTACAGTTTCAATTTCCGTGCTTGTGATGGGTCTGTTAAGATTTTCTATTTCTTCCTGGTTCAGTTTTGGAAAATTGTACTTTTCTAAGAATTTGTCCATGCAATCCCTATCAAGCTACCAGCCACATTTTTCACAGAACTAGAACAAATAATTTCAAGATTTGTATGGAAATACAAAAAGCCTCGAATAGCCAAAGCAATCTTGAGAAAGAAGAATGGAACTGGAGGAATCAACTTGCCTGACTTCAGGCTCTACCACAAAGCCACAGTCATCAAGACAGTATGGTACTGGCACAAAGACAGACATATAGATCAATGGAACAAAATAGAAAGCCCAGAGATAAATCCACACACATATGGACACCTTATCTTTGACAAAGGAGGCAAGAATATACAATGGAGTAAAGACAATCTCTTTAACTAGTGGTGCTGGGAAAACTGGTCAACCACTTGTAAAAGAATGAAACTAGATCACTTTCTAACACCGCACACAAAAATAAACTCAAAATGGATTAAAGATCTAAATGTAAGATCAGAAACTATAAAACTCCTAGAGGAGAACATAGGCAAAACACTCTCAGACGTAAATCACAGCAGGATCCTCTATGATCCACCTCCCAGAATGCTGGAAATAAAAGCAAAAATAAACAAATGGGATCTAATTAAAATTAAAAGCTTCTGCACAACAAAGGAAAATATAAGCAAGGTGAAAAGACAGCCTTCTGAATGGGAGAAAATAATAGCAAATGAAGCAACTGACAAACAACTAATCTCAAAAATATACAAGCAACTTCTGCAGCTCAACTCCAGAAAAATAAACGACCCAATCAAAAAATGGGCCAAAGAACTAAATAGACGTTTCTCCAAAGAAGACATATGGATGGCTAACAAACACATGAAAAGATGCTCAACATCACTCATTATTAGAGAAATGCAAATCAAAACCACAATGAGGTACCACTTCACACCAGTCAGAATGGCTGCAATCCAAAAATCTGCAAGCAATAAATGCTGGAGAGGGTGTGAAGAAAAGGGAACCCTCCTACACTGTTGGTAGGAATGCAAACCAGTACAGCCACTATGGAGAACAGTGTGGAGATTCCTTAAAAAATTGCAAATAGAACTACCTTATGACCCAGCAATCCCACCACTGGGCATACACACCGAGGAAACCAGAATTGAAAGAGACACATGTACCCCAATGTTCATCGCAGCACTGTTTATAATAGCCAGGACATGGAAACAACCTAGATGTCCATCAGCAGATGAATGGATAAGCAAGCTGTGGTACATATACACAATGGAGTATTACTCAGCCATTAAAAAGAATTCATTTGAATCAGTTCTGATGAGATGGATGAAACTGGAGCCGATTATACAGAGTGAAGTAAGCCAGGAAGAAAAACACCAATACAGTATACTAACACATATATATGGAATTTAGGAAGATGGCAATGACGACCCTGTATGCAAGACAGGAAAAAAGACACAGATGTGTATAACGGACTTTTTGGACTCAGAGGGAGAGGGAGAGGGTGGGATGATTTGGGAGAATGGGAATTCTAACATGTATACTATCATGTAAGAATTGAATCGCCAGTCTATGTCTGATGCAGGGTGCAGCATGCTTGGGGCTGGTGCATGGGGATGACCCAGAGAGATGTTGTGGGGAGGGAGGTGGGAGGAGGGGGGGGTTCATGTTCGGGAACGCATGTAAGAATTAAAGATTTTAAAATTTAAAAAATAAAAATTAAAAAAAAATAAAAAATAAAAAACCCAGTATTTTTACTTAAACACGTATGTGGTTATCTTATTGTAGAATATGTTAACAAATGGACTATCAGCCCAGAATAGAAATGGATGAATGGACAAAACTATGAGAGAGAGAAGGAACTAGAAACACAGGGCAGCAGAGTGAGCACAGAGCATCCAGCAGGAGAACCTACTCTGTCATGTCCACGGTTCAAGGCTCGTTTGTAGATCAGCTCCCCAGAGACTGGACAGATACACTGTTTTGGCAAAATTAACCTGGCCTCCCTTTTTAAGCTTTAGTCTAATGCATCAAAGCCCTACTTCCTACCAACAATGTTTATGAAACACCACTACTAAAGTACAAAACATCGCTTCTGACCATGGTTCCCATTTCCAAGTCTTTGGCTTGACCACTGTATCTCTAGGTTTCCCCAAATCAGCAGCCAGCCACATCTCACCCGTTCATGGTTGGTCTTTTCCTCCTCTGACTTGGTAACGTTGCAGATTGTTTATCACTATGAACCTCTCCCAACTCAGAGGCCACATTTATCCATATAAACTACACTAGAGACACTCAAAATCTTAAATGCCCATTTGTTGCAGAAACAGGAAAGGAGAAAGAGGCATACCCTCCAACCTGATTTGTCTCTGGTGTCTCTGGAATGAAGTTAGGAGGCCACAGAGCCAGTCTAAAAAGCAGGGTGCTGTATGGGACACACAGTGGATCCAAAAAATCCATCAGGGAGCACGCAAAAGCTATAGCACAGAGCAAGAGGGTCACTGGTGGCCAGAGCACCTGTCTGTGCCCATTCAAAGGAGGTTGAGGAAAAGGATAAATATAGAACCAGAGTTGCCACATTATTACTGCAAATACTCTGCGAGCATGAAACTGCCTTCTAGGAGTGCTGAAAATGTTAAAGACTGAATAAAAGAGAAAAAAAATATATATATATATATGTATATATACAAAATAAAATACAAGATATATACACATATATATTGGAGAAGGAAATGGCATCCAAGTCCAGTATTCTTGCTTGGAAAATTTCATAGACAAAGGAGCCTGGTAGGCTATAGTCCATGGAGTCACAAGAGTCAGACACGACTTGGTGACTAAACCACCACCACCCACATATATATGAACACACCTGAGTTGTAAAATAATGAAGTAATATAATTATCTTTAGTTTCATATAGTTTTTTAATGAAGCTATATATTAATGCTATTATTTTCAAGCTTAATCTGGTTTTAATTTAATTTTATGTAGTAAGATTTGTTGTATTATTTGAAAAGGGTATACACATGTTAATAGAAAACATTGTAAACCCCCTGATACACAACTTTGAATGAATATTTCTCCACTTTGGAGATAAAAGGGAAAGCTTGTCACCGCTGCTGGGAAAAGGAGTTAATCAGGTAGAAAACATCTAGGCAGCTGAGTCTGTGTATGGCCTTTTTCTGAGGTGAAAGCAATGTTATCGAAAACGAGTAACACTCTGGTGACATTCAGTCTGAAAAGAATATTAGGAGGTTGACAGTTGGTACTAGAGACAAAATATCTATGAGCTGGATAGGCTGGATTCAATCAGAGAGCATATCTCTAAACTGGTTACATTAAATGGAATCTTTATCTAAAATAAGGAGCTTGAGAGTTTGTTATAGAGGGAAGGAACAAAAAGACAGTTGAACATGCGCTGTGAACAGAATGACTGAATAGAATTCTATAAAAGCATTATATATTATGAATAACTCTATCAAGTAACTCAGATTTTCTGGACAAATACTTAATAGTTAGAAATTACTTGTTAACATGTAATAATGTTCTTCCTGCAAATTTAGCAAACTAGGTACTAGCTTATAAATTATTTTTCTTATACACAAATGAAATATAATATTCTCCTTCCATCTCGTTATGCATAATTACTTAACCAGACCACTTAATTCATGTGGATTATACTCTGTCCTAATCAGTGTCATGGTAGTGAGCCGCAAACAGAGCAACAGTCTAAAAAATGTTGAAGACACTCGTAAGTGTTTGGGAACATAGCACCAGTTCCCAAGAGATTTTTTTGTCACAGAATTAATTTGCTCTAATAGTGTTCTATTAGTAATTGAGATAAATGAGCATTGAGCTTGGAGCTTTGCCCTGCAAAATAATAGATGATAACAGGAAGTCTGAGATAGGGCATCTTCCTTTTAGCTTCTCTATAAGTAAAACCTCTGTTTATGCCATATCAAGTATGGCCTTTCTGAAAAGTATAAATAGAGATGTGTTTGGTTGTTATATTTTTGAGAAAAGCAAAATGCTTCCCTAAGATCTCATGGTAATAAATGGCAAGCTGAAGATTAAGACAGAAATACAGGTAAAGAATGGCAAGCTGAAGACTAAGACAGAAATACAGGTAAAGAACAAATTCTTGATGAGATTGTAAAGAATTTTTAGGTAGAAATAGAATATAGGTCTGAGGAGGACACGGCAACCCACTCTGGTATTCTTGCCTGGAGAATCCTATGGACAAAGGAGCCCAGCGGGCTACAGTACAAGGTCACAAAGGGTAAAACACAGCTGAAGTACCTGAGCACACACACACACAAAGTACAGGTCTATCTGAAACGCAAGGTAAAATGTATTTCTATGCCAGATGTGTAAAACACATGGAAGAGTAATAAGTGTCCTAACCTGAAATTTAGGAATCCCCAAATTCTAGTTACTTCAAAAATAAAGTATTTTAACCAAACTCAGAAAAAACAAGATCCAAGGATGCAGTGCATATGTAAAAAGGCTTCTTTTTAGTGCCTACCAGGAGTACTAGTATTCCTGAGAGATAACAAGACAGGTTCTTCTCAGATGCTGAAACAGTGGTCCTCACTATAGAGGAGCAGTTTTCTTTGAAATTCATTTCAAAATGATCCCAAACCAAAGGCATACTAGTGAGACATTTACCTTATGCCTGACTAGAGCTACTAGGTACAAGCTCCACCCATCCCAATGATCTAAACTGGAACCATTTATCAAGACACTGTGTGGTGTGTGGGCTCAGTCTTGTTCAACTCTTTGCGATCCTAAGGACTGTAGCCTGCCAGGCTCTTCTGTCCATGGGATTTTCTCGACGATAATACTGGAGTGGATTGCCAGTTTCTCCTCCAGGGAATCTTCCTGACTCGATGTTCAAACCTGTATCTCCTTTATTGAAGGCTTATTCTTTACCACTGAGCCACTGGGGAAGCTGATTGAGACATTGCTTAAACCAAAATCATTCCTAAGATGTTTCACAACCTGTTTTGTGTGGAAACAGATATGGAACCTCAACAAAGAAGCTGTAACAGTAGGATTATTTCAATAACTCTAAGGAATCCAGCTAAGAAACACTCTTCTAAGACATAAGATACTTAATACTTTGCACACATCCTGCTAAATTTCCCCCTATAATTTAAGATCATTCATTTAAAAATGTCCATTTAACAGATGATATTTCATATTTTTCTTAAAATGCCAGTCACTTTGTAAAGCAGATTTGGCAAAGAAAAAATTGACTGCTGCTGCTGCTGCTAAGTTGCTTCAGTCATGTCTGACTCCGAGCAACCCCATAGATGGCAGCCCAGGCAAGACTGACTAGCCACAATGAAAATGAGAAACAAAAGATAGGATAATTTGGAATTATCTGACACATTACAGTAAATACTTCATGATCTCAATTCGCTTTTCTCAAACACTTCTGCTCTTCAAGTTTCCGACTGTATAAATTCCTACCCTTAAGCTGTGAAGATCCATAAATTTTTTTTTTTTGGGGGGGGGGCTTATTCTGTGTGGCCTTTATACAGTCAAAGAGCCCAGAAAAGAAAAGAATTATAAATGTTAAGAATGAAAAATAATTATGTTCAAATTTCATCAATTAAGATTTAAATTAGAAGGACTACTTCAAAATAAGAAGTATTTCAGGGATAGTAAACAAAAGTCAAAGAGGAAAAATACTCAAGTAGATGACAAACGAATGAAAACGCGACAGGATCCAAAGAGCTAGGAGTCAGCATCTACTTAGTTGCTCAGTCGTGTCTGACTTTATGAGACGCTAGGGACTGTAGCTTGTCAGCCTCCTCAGTCCTTGGGATTTCTCAGTCAAGAATAACTGGGATGGGCTGCCATTTCCTCCTCCAGGGGATCTTCCCCATCCAGGGACTGAACCCATGTCTCCTTTGTCTCCTGAATTGCATGCTAATTCTTTACCACTGAGCTACCAAGGAAGCCCAGGAGTCAGCAGATAACATACAAAGGAAGTAAACAAGGAGAAGATGAGGGAATCTGGGGCATGTGGCAAGACTTGGCTATGGTGAATTTGAATTTATCTCATTAACAGAAAGAATATTGGCTCCACTGAATTTCAACCGTGGAGAAATGATTACTGTTAAAATCCTTCTTATTTTTAATTTTTCAAAAGAATCTAGCCAGTGTATTTTTATACAAAATGTTCAGATTTTTTAATCACTGCCTTAAAAAAATGTGAGGATTCTGCAGCCTGTATCTAATATATTTCTGAGCCAGTTTCTGTCCTTGGGTCACAAGGTTGTTACCTCTGGATGAAAATGGACACAGAAAAAAACGTTTAGAGTAAGAATTGCAATGAGACAATGAGTACAAACACCATGAGACAAATCAGATAGAAATACTGGATGTGCACAATCATGAATCTGCAATTAATTTGGGATTGAATAACACAGAATATAAACTACAGCTATCAGCAGTGAATATACTTGGTTAGCACTCCCATTCCTGTTATATTTAGCACAAGTATTTCTCTGATACTGAAAATAAGTTTCATATACACATAACCATTTTATCTACCATCAGCAAGTCACAAGGATACATTATGGAATCTGGTTATACTTTTTTAGTCATTTGTCAGGAACAACTTCAAGCTGTTATCTCCAGATTCTGATTAAAGTATCATATTTGAAAAGAAGGTTTTGAATTGTCTCACATGATACATACATGTTTAAAATATCATTTTAATAATGACTATAAACTTCTTCTAGAATGGAAATATAGTCATCTCCCCCATAACCACCAAAGACTGGGAAAAGTATCTTAAGTTTACAACTCTTAGAGATATACTTTATGATATTAATGGTTTATAATTGTGGTAATCTTTCATAGTAATTTTGAATTTCTTTTACATAAATTATTTTATTTGATCTTCACAGCTTTTATAATATATAGATATAATTATATACAAATTGGGTTTTATATAAATGAGTTATCCAGAGTCACAAGCTAGGACTTGAATTCAAGTCTCTGAGCTATACATCAATACCATTCAGCCATTTGGAAAACTGATGTTACAAATAGGACTATGCAGCAACATAAGAGAAAATGAATTTGTTCACAAGACATTTAGAATGTATTGTCTAGCATAGTATTTAAACCATAATAGAATCCTTTTTAAAGTGTAAATAACAAAAATTAATTAATAAACAAGATCCTATACAAGAAAAGGAAAGGCACGATTCATGTGCAAAGATCCCACGAAGCCAAAAAATCATATAGGGTCTATCACACAAAAGGGCTTTTGATGAGAAAAAACCATTGTTGGAATGCAACCTGCTATCTTGGCCTTATAATCCTTTATTCCTCATCACCTTGGTACCAAAAAGAAAGTTCCTGAAGAAACAGTAAATAATAGAATACGCTAGGTAGTTTTATATAGTAAGTCAAATATCTTTATTACAATAAAGATTGTAAATTTTATTTTAAGGTAATTTGGTTTCCAAGTACAAAAACAAAGAAGAATTTGGCTAAATGTACCCTCTAAGCCAGCAGTATCATCTCAGACTAGAATTAGCTTCTGTTCACGGCCCTGCTCCTGAATGCTTTCAAACCTAAAGGAGAACATACTTTCCAAAGGCAGTTTGCTCCAGAGATTCAGTCTTTCATCCCTTAGGGGGAATAGGGGTGAGTTGGGTGAGAGACTCTTGAGAGTCCCTTGGCCTGCAAGGAGATCCAACCAGTCCATTCTGAAGGAGATCAGCCCTGGGTTTTCTTTGGAAAGAATGATGATAAAGCTGAAACTCCAGTACTTTGGACACCTCATGCGAAGAGTTGACTCATCATTGGAAAAGACTCTGATGCTGGGAGGGATTGGGGGCAGGAGGAGAAGGGGACGATAGAGGATGAGATGGCTGGATGACATCACTGACTCGATGGACATGAGTCTGAGTGAACTCCGGGAGTCGGTGATGGACAGGGAGGCCTGGCGTGCTGCAATTCATGGGGTCGCAAAGAGTCGGACATGACTGAGCGACTGAACTGAACTGAACTGAACTGGGTGAGAGAGGCCAAGAGTGATAGGTTAATAGTCTCCCACTTGAGGAAGTAAAGGCTAAATTTGGGAAGAAATTCTGTAAGACCCACATGGGGCCTGAAGCATAAATTCTGACAAAGCCAAGGAAAGTGGGAAAGAATGGAACAGAGAATAGGGTTTATACACAGTGCAGAGAGGGAACCCTGAGACGTCTCCTATCATTTCTGATGAGACTTTTCTCAAAGCATTTAACTGTAAGATCAGTAAGGCAACTGGTCAAATGAAAGTATTCAATTGGCTTTAATTGAACAGAGTTTCTCCTAAGCAAAGACCTGAATGAAGAAAAGAGGCGCCATTTACACAGAGTCAGTCATTGTTTAAAAGAGATTTTTGAAGAATGGCAGAAGGAAATGCAGACAAATCTTATCCAGCAACAGCTAGTGAGTCTTCCCTGGTGACTCAATATGGTAAAGAATCTGCCTAAAAAGCAGGAGACCTGGGTTTGATCCCTGAGTTAGGAAGATCCCCTGGAGAAGGGAATGGCTACCCATTCCAGTGGTGAATTCCATGGACAGAGTAGCTAGGCCAGCTACAGTCCACGGGAATCTCAAAGGGTTGACATGACTGAGAAACTAAAGCACACTGAAAGTGAGTGGGTAGTAGGGCTTTGGCTCAGAGATTTAAATCTGGAACAGGTATAACCGCACCTGCAAAATTGAAAGTATTAGGTTTTTTATTGCCTGCTGCAACTAAATATTCTAAACTTCCACCTAATTTTCCTTATGCTAAAACGTATAATCAACAAGCTGTGCTTCAATTATTATTTAAGTTCACCTTTGGAAATACTATTAATAGGAAAACACAATGATTACCCTAACATAAGCATACAGATCCTTTCCTAAATGTTTTATTTCACATTGCAAATTAAGTAATTGATTTTCTTTTCCATTTAATGCTCACTGCCTTATGTTGTTAGCCAGCCCCTCCAAAGGTTCCTGGGGGACCCTTACTTCCTGGAATTTACTGTCCTTGTAGAGACCCTCTCATCTCGACACAGTGCTAGACTGAGTAACTAACTGATAGAATATAGTGCAGATACCAGTACATGACTTTCAGTGCCAGGTCATACAAGGCATTGTAGCTTCCAGCTTGGTGGAAAGCTAGCCACCTGCTGTTGGAACACTCAAGCAGCACCACTGAGAGACCAGTGTGGAAATAAAAAGAGGACCCCAGCCAACAGCAAGCACCAATATCCCAACTACATGTACAAACTACATTGGAAATGATCTTCCGACTCCATTCCAACCTTCAGATGACTATGGCATTAGTTGACATTCAATGGAAAACTCACAAGAGACTCCGAGATGGAATCTCAGCTGAGCCATTCTTAAGTTCCACAGGAACCATGAGAAATAATAAATTATTATTATTGTATTAAGCCATTCAATTATAGAATGATTTCAAATGGAGCATTGCTGCTGCTGTTGCTAAGTCGCTTCAGTCATGTCCGACTCCATGTGACCCATAGACGGCAGCCCACGAGGCTTCCCTGTCCCTGGGATTCTCCAGGCAAGAACACTGGAGTGGGTTGCCATTTCCTTCTCCAATGTGTGAAAGTGAAAGGTGAAAGTGAAGTCGCTCAGCCATGTCTGACTCTAGCAACCCCATGGACTTCAGCCCACTAGGCTCCTCCGTCTATGGGATTTTCCAGGCAAAACTAATATTGATGATATACTGTCTTCTGATGTGAATCCTTTTCAGTTGAGCTGTCACTTAGCTAGCTGTTTTTCAAATGGTATTAGCTCTGAGTTATTAGAGATACAAATACAAAAATACAAAATATGTTTATATTTTTAAACATAGATAAATTCAAATTTATATATTAAGTATTATATGTAAAAAATATATATGTATATATCTATTTATACTAGTGATACATAGATATAAAATTCATGGAATCTGCAGAACAAACCTATTATCCTCATTTTATAAATATAGAATCTGTAATACCGAGTAATTTGGAAAATGTTCAACAACTAGAAAATATTAAAATGGGATTCAAGCAAAGAGAAGCCTGGATTGAGAAAAACAACTAATTGCCGGGAGAAATATCAATAACCTCAGATATGCAGATGACACCACCCTTATGGCAGAAAGTCAAGAGGAGCTAAAAAGCCTCTTGATGAAAGTGAAAGAGGAGAGTGAAAAAGTTGGCTTAAAGCTCAACATTCAGAAAACGAAGATCACGGCATCCAGTCCCATCACTTCATGGGAAATAGATGGGGAAACAGTGGAAACAGTGTCAGACTTTATTATTTGGGGCTCCAAAATCACTGCAGATGGTGATTGCAGCCATGAAATTAAAAGATGCTTACTCCTTGGAAGAAAACTTGTGACCAACCTAGATAGTGTATTGAAAGCAGAGACATTACTCTAACGACTAAGGTCCTTCTAGTCAAGGTTGTGGTTTTTCCTGTGGTCATGTATGGATGTGAGAATTGGACTGTGAAGAATTGGTGCTTTTGAACTGTGGTGTTGGAGAAGACTCTTGAGAGTCCCTTGGACTGCAAGGAGATCCAACCAGTCCATTCTGAAGGAGATCAGCCCTGGGATTTCTTTGGAAGGAATGATGCTAAAGCTGAAGCTCCAGTACTTTGGCCACCTCATGCGAAGAGTTGACTCATTGGAAAAGACTCTGATGCTGGGAGGGATTGGGGGCAGGAGGAGAAGGGGACGACAGAGGATGAGATGGCTGGGTGGCATCACCGACTCAATGAACGTGAGTCTGAGTGAACTCCGGGAGATGGTGATGGACAGGGAGGCCTGGCGTGCTGCGATTCATGGGGTCGCAAAGAGTCAGACATGACTGAGCGACTGAACTGAACTGAACTGAATAGTACCTCTCTGTATACAAAAATGAAGATATAAAAGTTTCTGAGCTTCCACACAATGGAGAGCTTATTATCCTGCAAGTTTCCCTCCTACTCTCTTTATGTCTGGCTATCTGAACTTGCCGGCAACATCCAGACCATCCTGGATTCTGTTCATCAGAATGCCAGAACTGACGTAGATGGTACACAGTGGAAGCAGAGTGCTAATTATTCCTAATTATACCACACACCTCCAGGAATATAGACAAGAAGAACAGGAATGGTGATGACACTTTCTTGACATTGTTGCAATGTGTTCTTGACACATGAAAGAGAAGGTTATTGTATTGCCTTTGATTATCTCCAATTTCTAATCTCATGAGTCTAACACACTTGGTCACTCAGTGCTTGAGCAAGGGATTGGCTTCTTGAAATGGGTGGTTAATTCTCTCAAGCTTTATATTTTGCATCCCATTTATAGACCTGACATACAGTTTTTCGACAGCCATAACCCAGGAAACAAACAGAAACCCTTGATTCAATTATTTGGTAATATTCTCAGGCACAGTTGACTATTTTGACAAAAATAGAACCTTTGTTAAATTAGTAAACTGTGAAAAGAACTGTCATATTAACCACTTATTGCTTCCTAAACATCTTCTTTAATGTCATGTGAAATATACAAATACAATTTCTGCCAAGACAGAAGAAGCAGAGTAAGTGATTCATTAAAGAAAACCAATATTAGAATTTATAATTAAAAATGGGCCTGTCCCCTATGATAATTGAAACTCAACTTCTGTCCATTTAATCATAAGGACAAATAATGCACATATTTTATAATGCTATTTTAATCTATAAAATAAGCTATCTTTGAAAAGCCAATGATTGTGAGGTCTGTTGAAGGAGAACGTGTTAGTCACTCAGTCATATCCAACTCTTTGTAACCTCATGGACTATAGCCTGCCAGGCTCCTCTGTCCATGGGATTTCCCAGAGAAAAAATACTAGAGTGGGTTGCCATTCCCTTCTCCAGCAGATCTTCCCAACCCAGGGGTTGAACCCAGGTCTTCTTCATTGCAGGCAGATTCTTAACTGTCTGAACAACCAGAGAAGCAAGTAGGTTTAGATTAAAAGTCCCATTTTACCACTCACTGAGTAGTGTTAAACACTATGTATAGATACTGTTCACAGCTTTTTACCTCCTGACTGTAAAAGGATTACATTTCATGGAATTTCAGTGCCTATTGTAGAAGGATAAACCCCTACTGTTGATGTTGGGCTTGGTCATGTGACTTTCTTTGACCAACAGAATGTGAATAGATATTCCATTGGCAGAAGATTTAACAGTCATTATATTTCAGAAGCTAACTTGCTCTTTCCCTTCTGAAATGAGAAATTTGTGTTCCAAATAGAGGCTGTTCCTTCACACTGAGTCTCTGATAAGTCAATGACTCATACTTACGAGCATATTATGTGAGGAAGAAAATACTTATTATAAATCAATGAGATTTGGAATTGAAAAAAATTTAAAATATGCAAAAACCAGCTAAAATTATAGTTTTATTTTCTTACTTGATAATAATGAACCATAATTTTAGCATTATAGCATCACTTTTTGAGCAATATTTAGGAAATGGTAGACTATGAACCTAATTTTTTTATATAGTCTCCAGAAGAAACATAATAACTCAAGTAAAGAGTCATAATTTTATTTAGCATGATAATGTTATGCTTTTAAAAGATAGTTTGAGCTTAGAGAAGTAAATTCTAATTTTGGTCCAGAAGGAGATACAGGAGATTCGGGTTCAGTCCCTGGGTTGGGAAGATCCTGGCAGGCTACGGTAGTCCCTGGGGTCACAAAAAGATGGAAAGGACTGAGCAACTGAACACACACACTCACTTCTCACTCACACATGTGAGTGTGACCTGTGTGCTGCCATGTCAGTCATGTGATGTCATTTATTCAGGCTGTGAAAGAGTTCTTACATACTTGACTCTAGATCATTAGAACACGAAAAGCCCATGAGTGAATGGGGGCTCATAGCCTTTGAAAGCAAACAGTTACTCTCCAGTTAGTTTTTGCTCCTTATTACGTAGGGTAATATAGTAAAAGTGTTTATATGAAAGTCAATTATAATTTATATGGATTGTTTTGAAAATGCTATTTTAAAATAATACATAATTCAATAATGGACACACACACACAAAAACAATTTATTTACACATGTATGTTTAATTTAAAGAAGAAAACATGAACCTTGTTATTAAATACTATAAGGAAGAGCTTAGAAAAAGATATATGAGAAAAATATAAAGGGAAATGATACTAAGTTCTATGCCTGATATATGTGTGTAGAATACAATTATAGATCTAAGATCTAGATCTAAGATCACGACATCTAGTCCCAACACTTCATGGCAAATAAATGGGGAAACAATGGAAAAAGTGAGAGTATTTTGGGGGGGCTCCAAAATCGCTACAGAATGGTGACTGCAGCCATGAAATTAAAAGACATTTGCTGCTTGGAAGAAAAGTTATGACCAAGCTAGAGAGCATATTAAAAAACAGAAACATTATTTTGCCGACAAAGGTCCGTCAAAGTTATGGTTTTACCAGTAGTTACATATGGATGTGAGATTTGGACTATAAAGAAAGCTGAGTGCCGAAGAATTCATGCTTTTTAACTGTGGTGTTGGAGAAGACTCTTGAGAGTCCCTTGGACTGCAAGGAGATCCAAGCAGTCCATCCTAGGGGAAATCAGTCCTGAATTTTCATTGGAAGGACTGATGCTGAAGCTGAAACTCTAATACTTTGGCTACCTGATGTGAAGAACCGACTCATTTGAAAAGACCCTGATGCTGGGAAAGATTGAAGGTGGGAGGAGAATGGGATGACTGAGGATGAGATGGTTGGATGGCATCACTGACTTGATGGACATGAGTATGAGTAAGCTCTGGGAGTTGGTGATGGATAGGGAAGCCTGGCATGCTACAATCCATGGGGTCACAAAGAGTTGGACACAACTGAACAACAGAACTGATGTTCTTTTAGGATAGTTATGAAACAAATTGATAGTTTTTCCAATAAATTGAATATATGTGTACAAATCCTTCAATATGTAGGGGCATTTGATTAAAAGTGGTTATATTCCTCTTTGCAAACTTAGTTACAACAAAAGGGGTGAGAAGAAGGAAGAAGCCATGGTGTTCCAAAGAATCCCTAAGTTTTGGTTTTTGTTTGAGGTATTGCAGTTTCAGTTTACAAGGAATTCTTTACTGAGAGTCTGAAGACAATAAAAGTATAACTGCTTCCTCAAGCACTTCAGAGTGCTAACACCCTTAACATCATTATCATATCGAAACAATATCTTGAAATGTTTATACTATTTTCAAGAGAACATTTGAAATCACTGAAATATTTTTACTTATCAAGAAACATTTTTTTAAACTAAGTCCCAAAAATGATATAACATGAACCTCCATAGTCAACGATAATTGAAAGCTGGTAACATATTATCAGATGCGCCTCTTTTAAAATATAATAAAGGAAATAAAAATTTCAGTTAAAGTTTAATTAGGCATTGTTATTTATCCCCAATAATTTTAAAATCTGAGAAAAAAGTAAGTTGAAAAACTAGAGGTAGTATATATTCCCCATCAGGCAATTTAATTGATATGGAACTAATATTGCTAACATTCCATTACTATCTTGAAAATGCTTCATATTTTAATCTTTATATTCTAGGAAATTGTACATATATTAAGTATGGAAAGGGTACCAAAATACATACCTGCCTAACATTTAAGCCTTCTGTTGTCTTTGTTTATTCGTCCACCTCTAACTCCCCTCATCAATCCTGAAAATCAAACTAGACCCGGATCCAGGTGCTTCGTATTATTTTTCCCCCATCACAGAGCTCTAATTCTTTAGTGGATTTCAATAAGAGATTTCTTGGCATAGAAAGGAAGCACCTGCTGATTCGAGCAATTCCATCAGCACTCAGCGAAGCAAAAATATTCTGTTGGTGATTATGGTCCTAGTATCAGAATACAACCAATAATTTTATCATCTTATTCCTAATTTGTAATTGGCAACTTTATCCATTGTTTAGCTATAGGGAGAGAAGATTGGTCTTCATAATGATCTCCAAATGCTGTTCGAAATATCATGGAATTTTGAGTGTAATTTCTACTCACATTTAGTTTGGATTATGTAAAGTTGCAACCATGTGCTTGACTATTATGGACCATGTACCAATCTTCAACACAACTAATTAAAAAGTAAAAATTCCGATAATCAAAAGCTGTGTTTATCACAAGCAATTATTAAGAAAAAGCCAATTTATTGACTACCCTTTCTTTAAATTTACCTTTTAGTTGCCATGTTACCACAAACTTCAGCTATAGAAAAGTATGTACTTGCATTCCTGCTCAGTTCCCCAGTCACGTCCAACTCTTAGTGATCTCATGGCCTATAGCCTAGCCAGGCTCCTCTGTCCACAGGATCCTCCTAGCAAGAATACTAGGGTGAGTTGTCATACCCTCCTCCGGGGGATCTTCCCGAACTAGAGATTGAACGCAGGTCTCTTGTGTCTCCTGAAAAATGAGAATATCCAGGCAGATTCTTTACCACTGCACCATATGGGGAAGCCCCATATGTACTTGGCCTAAGTTTAAAACTGCAGTATTCTGTTCTCTTTTACATAATTCTCCACCCCAACTCTCACGGACACACATACATACACATTACATACACTTGAGACATCTGTGGGCCTCTAAAAATTGTAGTTTAGTTAAATGATAATCACTCCCATTTTCTAAGAAATATACCTTTATTAGACCAAAAATACTGTGTTATTCCTTTATCCTGATCTTTTATTAAAAAACAAAACAAACAAACAAAGGAAAAAAAAAAAACAGTAGATAAGGATAAGCTGCAGAATATACCCGAGGAGTAATGCACACCTGGTAGCCAATTAAAATTTTCTTTTTCACTTAGTCCTGAGAGGGTAACAGGCAGGAAGGCCAGGGGTCTCCAAATGGAGGAAATAGCCTGCAAGTGTCAGACATTTTTATCTCTCTTAAGGGCAGGAGGAAGCAAACTAGTGATATTTTTTCCTTCTCTATACACATTTAAAAGGAGGTTTCTGTTAAAATTCTGTGTTGCCATAATGACACCTGGTTTCACTTGAAGTTAACCATTGCCTTTCTCTTATGGAAATGTTCATCTTAAGCTATGCTAATGTACTATGCATTTACCCTAAACGCTGTCTTCAAGTCGGTTCTGCCTTTTGGGCTCAGAAGCTACTTGATAAATCAGTATGTTATACTCCGATATTGTTCCTCTAATCTATGTAAATGAAACTATTTGTATGGTGCTCTGCCCTTCTTCAAGATTCAAGATAATCCTTTTATGGCCCAAGATAAACCATTTGGTGCCAGGATTATCCCAAAATACATCTTATGGGTGAGGGGCCTGGTGCCATTCTAAGTTTTGAGACATTCCTTTGTTTCATTAACAGACTGCTGGTGACTATATAACATCCAGCTGAAGACTAGCAGGGGGGTACTCTTTCTGCCCTCTTCTGATGCCTATGTCAGAAGCTTTCTCTATCTCCTTTATACTTTAATGAAACTTTATTACACAAAAGCTCTGAGCGATCAAGCCTCGTCTCTGGCCCCGGATTGAATTCTTCTCCTCCGGGGGCCAAGAATCCCGGCATCATGATTCAACAACAACCTTTCAGCCCTATATCCATGAACATATTCAATAAGTATATATTAAGTATCTGAGAGAAAAAGGTGCCGCATACTAAAGTGTTTAATGACACATACATACCACTGATAGGCACACAGGAGTAAGATGAGTCAATAACAATCCAAATAGGAAAAAATGTATGTAATATGAAAAAAAAAATGTTAACAAATATGTACAATAGCACCGAAAAAGGCAAGGATATATGTATATATATATTTCTGATTTGATAATAACTATTTTACTTTTAAAAGATCATGGAGACAGCAGTATGAAAGTAAAATTAGAAGTGGGGAATGATTAGCAGAGGAAGAAACGTAGGTAAGATGTATGAATATGAATCACAGAGAATGAATCACAGCACTGAGAGTAAGCATGGGTGAAATTCTGCTTTTGTGAGCAATGCTGTGAGTTTGTATGGGCACATGGGCATGCGTGTCCTCTGCTCCTCAGCAGCGTGGCTCAGCAGAATGACTGCTGGCTCTAACAGATGTGGGTTCATATCTCAGCTCCTTCACTCATCGGCCATCTGATCATGGCAAGTGATTTGCCACCCTTTTCACTCTTATTCTTGTGTGTATGTGCTCGGTGGTATCCAATTCTTTGTGACCTCATGGACTGTAACCCACCAGACTCCTTTGCTCATGGAATTTTCCAGGCAACAGTACTGGAGCAGGTTGCCATTTGCTACTCCAGGGGATCTTCCCAACCTAAGGATCAAGTCTGCATCTCTTGCGTCCCTTGCATTGGTAGGCAGATTCCTAACCAACTGTCCCACCTGCGAAAACCTCTTACACAGTCTCTAATTCAGTTGAATGTTATAATAACGAAATTACATAGGAAATAGAAGCATTGGGTTCAGTCTGTCAGGCAGTCAGTATTCAAAAAGCCTTTTAAAAATGTTTCAAAATCAAGAGAAAAAAGAAGACACACTTTAGAGGAATAGTTATTAACGTGATTATCGTATCATTCTACTACATCTTACTGTATTTGCTGAATAGATGGAGTAGAAAAGATTTTGAACTCTTATCATGATCAAAATAGTTTTTAAAAAACTTCTAAAATAAGACTTTGCATGAATCTAATTAGATATAATATTCTCTTTCTGTAAAAAAAATCTTGCTTAAAATTGCTATCCACCACAAATTTAGACTCCCTGGGAGTTATGTGGGCAAGATCTCCAAGGACAACCTAATGACTAAAATCCTGTGCTCCGTCATCCTCTTGCTCTCTCTCTGCGGCATTTGGCACAATCTAGATTTCTCTTTCGAACTTTGTTCACCATTAATTCTCAGGAGACACTGTTAGTTTATTTCCTTCCTCCTTGATCATTCTTTTTCTGTCTCCTTTAATGAGATTCCTTCCTCCTCTTGCCTTCAGGGAGAACCCTCTTCAATTTTTCTTTATCTTATATTTTCTTTCTCTCTTTCCCTTTCTCCTTCTCTCTTCCCTCTCTCTCTCTCTCAATTAGACCTTGGCAAGTAGTTTCTCATCCTTCTGCCTCTTATCAATCTTAGCAATCTCTGACTCAGAGGAACTTGAGAGAATTTATACACACACACACACACACACACACACACAAAATATTGATTAGAAAACTAGATTATATATGATCTGTATTACATATAATCTTAGAAAATGTATTTCTTCCCATAAATTAAATAATCTTACCTGTGAGAATGACTTACAAATCTTATCCCCACATCTTACTTTTTCCCAATACCTGTGTCTCATTTTTCAATGTCTATTAGATTTTACCATCTGAAGGTCCTTTACTGGCACTTCAAATTTAACATGCCTAAAAGATAATGTATTGCCCTCCTCTGGAACCAAGCTTTTCTTGAATTCTCCTTTGATTTATTGTTCTACCTTTTTGTATGCTAAAAATTCCAAAATTATATTCACCATCATATGTTTAATGTTTTCACATCGTATCACATAGATACTTCATTCTTATTGCCTCCACCATAATTCAAAAGCCGTCTTATTGCACCTGAATATTGCTTGAGCTTAATGAGTGTTCTGACTCTAGATTTCTTATAAAATCATATTTGGTCAGGAATTCTTTTTCATACCTACCTCAATGCCAATGCTCTCTTTGAGGCTTTTGATAAATTATCCTGGTCATTCACACAAGGCAAAATTGGAAATACACTAAATACAGTATTCTGCATTGCCTTTTTTTTTTTAGAAAGGAAAATGTTCTCCAAGGGTGTGGCTGGTTGTGAAAGAAAGCTTGCTGCTGGGGAGTGTTTACTTGATCTGATGCAGAAGATATAAAATATAGCAGTTTCAGTGGGTGATCTCAGTGGGAAGCAAATGGGGAAGACCAAACAGTTAAAAAGAAATCCTAGGAATGAGAAAGCCACAGAGAGGGTTTGATATTCTCTCCATAGTCCCTGGGCCTAGTGTGAGACTACATGCATTCAAAGGGATACCAAAGAGGGTCCAATATGTAAATGCATTCCTGATTGACCAGGAAACTGCAAGTGTGAAGAGGAAACACAGGAAGCGATAAGCCAAGGCAGGTTCAAAAAGTACCTGAACTTTGAAATGTGCTTGCAACCCACACCAAGGTCTATTGGGTAAAGAAAAAAGCCTTCCGTTTTTAAGGTTTGAAGACAACGTGATGGTGTAGTGTACTCGGCAATCACTAAGCTGTGCAGAGATGGGGGACAGTTGGTAGAAATGAAGCAACATAGATTAAGATGATACAAAAATATTGAGCAAAAAGGTCAATAAATACTAGCTAAAAGAAATGATCAAGGAGTACCTGTCACAATTTAGCAGTTACCATAGCTGCTTTCACCATGGTTCTAGACAATTTCAGTAGAGGTCTGCTTGTTTCTTTAGCCCAGTGCTTTCTTGCAGAGTGACCTTTATTATGTTGATTTAAATTGTTAAAATAAAAATTGTGTGTATTTAAGATGTACACATGATAAATTAACATACTTTGGCCACCTGATGCAAAGAGCCGACTCATTAGATAAGACCCTGATGCTGGGAAAGATCCTCCTGAAGGCAGGAGAAGGGGGACAACAGAGAATGGGATGATTGGATGGCATCACTGACTCAATGGACATGAGTCTGAGCAAACCCTGGGAGACGGGAAGGATAGGAAAGCCTGGTGTGATGCAGTCCATGGGGTCACAAAGAGTTGGACACAACTGAGCGACTAAACAACAAATAGGGAAATGATTACTACACACTAGTTGACATTTCTTCTACTCACATAGTTACCATTTGCATGTGTGGATGATGAGAGCACCTAAAATCTTCTCACTTAGCAAATTTTCAGAATTCAATACAGTATTATTAACTATGGTCAGCATGCTGTATATCAGAATGACTTCAAATCATTTAAACTAGAGAGAAATTGTCTTTCTCAGTCTAGAAGAAAGTAAGATTTGCATGTTCATAAAACTTGAAAACAAGATTGCTTCCAGTAGGCTATGTGTTCAGAACAAAATATTTTGGTGTTAGTTCCAACAAAGTAAGCTGATACTGACTTGGTATTTTATGGCCACATACTAGATTGGTTGGAGGCATTAGCAAGTACTTCCAACTTAGATAGTTAAGGATGAGTCTCCGAATTCAGATATTCATACCCCATCTGTTTTCATTTCTGTCTCCCCAAAAGTCCTGTTTCAGTGCTTATAAGCCAGGAAATATCCCAAACTTTTCATATTCTAAATTATACTTTAATGTCTAAGATGAACTCCTAATTTATCTATTGTCAAATATTTTGCCTCATAATGAATGCAGAGAACCTATTACCAAGTTCTAAAATCCACTTTGGCCTAATGGTGCTTGTAAATAATGCATTTGCATAATGAGCGATATTTATAAAAGCCAATTACTGCTAATATGGATGACCTTTTGGCACCAAATAAGCTAATAACCTTTGAAATGGGGACTAGATTACATAGCGCTAAAACAAAACTTAGGTATAATAGAAACTAGGCCCCCTTGCATACATAAGGATGAAGGTTATTTTCTATTTTGGCTGCACTCTTAAAGATCCATTAATTTGATATGAGATTTGAATTCAAAATCAATGCCAGCTCATTTTCAAATAGGGAACATTAGAAAAGAATGAAAGCGCCTTCTTTTTACAAATAATTTCTAATGGAGCAGCATTAACCTTAGCATTAAATACCATGATTCTGACATTTTCAAAATATTTCTTTGCTAAAGGTCATATATATTTTATATCTATAGCCAGCTATAAGATTTTAAGGGTCTTATTGATCCATAAATAATAAATATTAATAATAATGATTAATCAGGTTGAAATTCACTTTTTTTTAAGTAGGCCAAAATATAATGTCTCCATATACTTAATTCACATTTTTTTCATGTGCTATAAAAACTAATCTATTTCACCAATGCTAGTAGAAAAATAGTTAATTTTATTAAGGTACTTCCATTTCTGAATATTGCACTTTAAATTGTCTATTTTCTATGTCTATTGTCTATTATATATGATTTAATATTACAGCCTAGCCATGATGTAATAGTGTAATAGAACCACAGAACCTCTGTGTAATATAGCAGTGAAGTACTAATGCAATGTATACTGGAATCAGATTTTGGCTTCACTGGCTGTATTTCATTCCACTTGAGTCAGTTGGGAATCAAAATTCAGTTATCCAATAACATCCAATTATATGTCTAATAATTTTCAGCATTCATAACATTACCATAGGTTTGTTTTCTCCTATCAGATATAAGTAAGCCACTCACTAAGGTTTTCTTCTTTATCTTCACCTCGTCACAACCCTGTACCCAGGTGACTAGAACTTTCATAATTATTCAGCAATCTCCCAGGCCACCCCACCCCCAGCATGGCAGTACATCCTGCTATTTCATCCCCTATTCATTATACTGTTTTGTAACTTTATAAAATTTTCTCCCTAGAAAAATCATATTATATAAAATTTTCTTAACATTTTATTTGATAACAGTCATCTCATATGGCAAATTAATTGATTGAAGGCAGGAGGAAAAAGGGACGACAGAGGATAATATGGTTGGATGGCATCACCGACTCAATGGACATGAGTTGGAGCAAGCCCACTGAGAAATATCTGGACTATTTGGAATTTTACTTTCTCCAGAGCCAAAGAGGTCTAGTGGCACAGGCACAAATACACAAGGCAATGTAAGTGTCAGTTCAGTTCAGTTTAGTCGCTCAGTCGTATCCGACTCTTTGTGACCCCATGAATCGCAGCACGCCCGGCCTCCCTGTCCATGACCAACTCCCGGAGTTCACTCAGACTCACGTCCATCGAGTCAGTGATGCCATCCAGCCATCTCATCCTCTGCCATCCTCTTCTCCTCCTGCCCTCAATCCCTCCCAGCATCAGAGTCTTTTCCAATGAGTCAACTATTCGCATGAGGTGGCCAAAGTACTGGAGTTTCAGCTTCAGCCTTATTCCCTCCAAAGAAATCCCAGGGCTGATCTCCTTCAGAATGGACTGGCTGGATCTCCTTGCAGTCCAAGGGGACTCTCAAGAGTCATGTACTCAATATCAAAGTTGATGCTGGTGAAGATGATATTATACTTTCCTTACTGATTCCTTACTTAGAAATAATCACTGCTCAAAGATTTTTACATGGGAACAGGTAAAAAAATAATTTTTAACTGAGTCAGTGGGAAAGTTATCATGAATAAATTGTCATTTGCTCTGTATTCTGAAGAAGGACTAAGATTTTCACAATTAGAAATGAAATGTGAAAAATGTCAGAGTAAGTTAGAACAAGTCCAAGAAGGTACTTGAAAACAACAATAAAATGACAAACTTCTGATAAGATTCTAATTGGAAAATAATAAGTCCCAGAAAAAAAGATCAATATAGTTCCATACATTGACACATGGGAATGTTCACGCAGGGAGAGATAGTTGAGTCCATGTAGAGAAAGAGAAACATCATAAAACAATTATTACTGTAAGATGTAATATTACTGAAAATGCTCTTTCATAAATGAACATGATAATCATGACAAAGTCAAGAGGAAGACAAATTATGACAGTTAATGTCATACATTTGAATATAACCATGTGTGTATTTAATGATCTAAGTCTTCATTTTTAAAGGCAGAGCTTACATATTGTCACGGGCATACTCCCTTACCATGAGTAATAGGAATCTTTTTTTTTTAATTTGTTTTTTAATTGGAGGAAAATTGCTCTACAGTGTTGTATTAGTTTCTGCCATACCACAAGATGAATCAGTCACAAATTATATATATATATATCTCCTCCCTCCTTCCACTGCTGCGTCCACAAGTTCATTCTCTACATCTGCATGGATGAACTTAGAGCCTGTTATGCAGAGTGAAGTCAGAAAGAGAAAAGCAAATATATATTAACACATATGTGTGGAATCTAGAAAAATGGTACTGATGAACTATTTGCAGGGCAGGAATTGAGACACAGATGTAGAGTACCATGAGTAATAGGAACCTTTGGAAGATAATTATAAAAATGACAAATTGGGGGCAATACAGGTATCAGGCTATAATTGTTAAGGTAAATAGGCTTTTCAGTGGTTTTAAAATAGCCTCAAATAATTATTTTCCATGTAACAATATACGCATAGCATCAAAACTATTCCTTTTGTAGATTGTTCTCCACAGACAGACCTTTTTAACAAGGCTTTGTTTTTATTGTTAAATAAAGTCTGTAGAATATGCTGAAAATATATACATGATCTAAATTGAATATAAGAGGTGATGATATTAATGGTTTTCTTTTTACCCCAACCTTTCTTTTCTGCTCATTTTTCAGTTTTGAAACTTTTCAGGTTGGTTTTCTAACTATCGAGGTCAGTAGCTGAAATGCTGCAGAGATAGCTGACATAAAGCCTGAAGACTATATCATACTCTCTCAGAGGGATCAAACTCTTTAAAACTCCTGCTGAAAGGAAAAGGGGAAAAAATGGGTCAAAACTTTGTGTTTGTGTTATTTTCAGTGAAAACATCTCTATTATCTAAGACCTCTGAATAACAGTTAGCTATCAACTCAGCAAGAGTCACAAAAGCAAAACATCAGTGTCATCCCACAGCAAAAGAAGCCTTATGCATTGGCGTTTTTGAACACACATAGCTAGTATGACATTGGGCTCTAAACGCCATACTCTGCTGCAAATCCCTCCTGAATCTCCTTGTGTCTATCCTTATTCTTTACAGCTTCCTCCTATACGCATCCACACACAGAATCTTTTTTCTGTATCTTTAATTTTTTTAATTGAACTATAATGTAATATGGGCTTCCCTGGTGGCTCAGAGGTTAAAGCGTCTGCCTGGAATGCGGGAGACCCAGGTTTGATCCCTGCGTCAGGAAGATCCCTTAGAGAAGGAAATGGCAACCCACTCCAGTACTCTTGCCTGGAGAATCCCATGGAGAGAGGAGCCTGGTAGGCTACAGTCCATGGGGTCGCAAAGAGTAGGACACGACTGAGTGACTTCACTTTCACTTTCACTTTCATAATGTAATATAGAAAACTTATAAGTAAACAGAATTGCAACTTATAGGTACATTACTCCATCTGTTTTCCAAAAGAAAACGCTCCCTTGTTAACATCTGAATAAAGAACAAGATAGTCCAATATTCCAGAAAAGGAAAGAATAGGAACATGTTGAAAACATCCTTCAATCTTGTTTCTATGAGTAATAAAAGTAATATTTTAAGATTTATTAGCTACTTTTATTTGTTTTCTTCCAATTAGTTCAGAAATTATGCTACACAGATGCTATATTTTAGCCCCTTCAGATTTTAATCTGCCTATAGAAAGTCCCACAGATGCCTCTGATTTCCAGCCTATTTTGGAATGGAAGAATATGCATAACTGATAAAACCTGAATGAACTCTGTGGATTGTATTGTAGGGGAACAAAATTTGCCACCCCAAAATGGCTCTGTGGGATGCATATTATCTCATGCTGAAAATAATGAAGCCTCAGATGAATCAGAGAAACACTTTGACCTCTCCCAAAACTGCCTAAAGAATTTAGAGTCTGTTCCCAGAAGAGAACTATTATCAGATATCTGCAGTGAATATGGGCTAGATGTGGTTGGGGGAATCTCTTAGAGATTAGAGGCCACTTTGTATCCCATTGCCTCATGTGGTCCAGCAAACTTTTTTTTTTTTTAACTGATTTGCTTTTCTATCTATGTCAATTGCCTCCCTACCCTTTAAAGTCCCAACCCATTATCCTCAATATCCTCTTTTTTCTCTAGCTGAATATGGTATTTAAGTGAGAATTTCAGCCATTTGGGTAAGTTAGTTTACCTGTGTCTCTCCCATGTGCATGTGTTATTAAACTTTTGTATGTTTTTATCTTGTTAATCTATCATCATGTGAATTTAATTCTTAGGACAGCCAAAAGAACTTAGAAGGGTAGAGTAAAATTTCTTCCTCACCAATAGTACCGGTGTCAATTTCCTGGTGTTGATATTATACTATGGCAAAACTGGGTAAAGTATGCATGAAACTTCTTATTATATTATTTTGCAATTTCCCATGAGTCTACAATTGTTTCAGAATAAAAAGCAAAAATAACAATTCCAAATTTATAAATATTATTTTAATGAAACTATTCTAAATTGGTTATTGCTTGAACATAATGATAATAACATTTAAATCACCAATAACAGATAATAGCTAATATATTTACTATGTACTAAATATTATGCTGAGCCTCTACAGATGATTTTACTTAATACTCACAAGACACTTTGAGTTGTGTCAGAACTGAGGTGAAGAGAAGTTGCGGAGCATTCCCAAGATCACCAACTAGAAAATTGTAGAGCCTGGATTTAAACTCATGTAGACAAAGCACCATTATATCTTATATTACATTTCCCAATCATAGAGTTTGGGGGGTCGTATATTTTTCTATTTGCTTTTTGCTTGTTTTGATTTAGATCAAATAAACCATCCTGTAGACAGGCAAAGATATCCAAACAGTATGGTTTCTTTTTCTGTTCCTAAGAATATGGCCTATATACCTTTAAAATTGAAGTACAGTTAATTTGTAATGCTTCAGGTGTACAGCAAAGTGATATATATATATATATATATATATATATATATGCAGTTTTTAGATTCACTTACATATAGGTTATTACAAGATATTGAATATAGTTCCCTGTGCTATATAGTAGGTCCTTGTTTTTAAAATCTGTTTTACTTAAAATAATGCTTTTCTGTTAATCCTAAATTCCTAATTTATCCCTCCCCCCTTTTCCTCTTTGGTAACCAGGAGTTTATTTCCAGTGTCAGTTAGTCTGCTTCTGTTTTGCAAATGAGTTCATTTGCATTATTTTTTTTTAGATTCCACATACATGTGATATCACATGATATTTGTCTTTGTATGACTTAACATCACTTAGTATGATAATCTCTAAGTCCATCCATGGTGCCAGAAATGACAGTATTTCATTTTTTATGACTGAGTGATAGTCCATTAGGTGTATCAGTTCAGTTCAGTTGCTCAGTTGTGTCCGACTCTTTGCAACCCCATGGACTGAAGCACGCCAAACCTCCCTGTCCATCACCAACTCTGGGAGCCTACTCAAACTCATGTCCATCGCGTCGGTGATGCCATCCAACCATCTCATCC
This sequence comes from Ovis aries, assembly GCF_016772045.2. NCBI lineage: Eukaryota > Metazoa > Chordata > Mammalia > Artiodactyla > Bovidae > Ovis > Ovis aries. The sequence continues at coordinate 48,644,436 of NC_056071.1, read as the reverse complement.
TCTGCCATCCCCTTCTCCTCCCGGCTTCAATCTCACCCAGCATCAGGGTCTTTTCCAATGAGTCGGTTCTTTGCATCAGGGGGCCAAAGTATTGGAGTTTCAGCTTCAACATCAGTTCTTCCAATGAATATTCATAACTGATCTTTTTTAGGATAGACTGGTTGGATCTCCTTGCTGTCCAAGGGACTCTCAAGAGTCTTCTCCAATACCACAGTTCAAAAGCATCAAATCTTCAGCATTCAGCTTTCTTCACAGTCCAATTTTCACATCCATATATGACTACTGGAAAAACCATAGCTTTCACTAGATGGACTGTTGTTGGTAAAGGCTCTGCTTTTTAATATGCTGCCTAGGTTGGTCACGTATTCATCTATTGATAGACATTTAGGTTGTTTGCATGTTTTGACTATTGTAAATATTGCTGCTCTGAACATTTCAAATTACCGTTTGCAGAATTTTCATCTTCTCTGTATATATGCCCAGGAGTGGGATTGCTGGATTATATAGTAACTCTATTTTTAGGTTGGTAAAGAATCTTCATAAACAATACGGTTTCATGATGATGGTTTCCAGCTTTCTTCATATGACTACACCTATTTCTTCATAGGATTGACCATAACCTAAATTTAATTAAATTTTGATTTTAGCTTGGCATGTCAAGTCATATCTATTATGATTATGAGTTTAATCATGAGTCTCTCAAAACATGGTATTTTATCGCCCACTATCTCTGATAACAGATAAAAAAATTTTAGTTTAAAATATATAGGGTAGGGGGTTTCCCTGGCAGCTCAATGGTAAAGAATCTGCCATCCAATGCAATAGATACGGCTTCAATCCCTGATCCAGGAAAATCCCACATGCTATGAAGCAACTAAGCCCATGCACCACAATATTGAGCCTCTGATTTAGAGCCTGAGAGCCTCAACTACTGAGCCCATGAGCTATAACTACTGAATCCTGCATGCCCTAGAGCCCATGCTCTGCAAGAAAAGAAGCCACTGTAATTCGAAGCCTGTGTATCACAACTAGAGAGTAACCCCTGCTTGCTACAATCAGAGTAAAAGCCCGTGTATATACATATAAATAGTATAGGGTGGGCTTAGAAGGAATCAGAACTTGAAGCCAAGAATTTCTGAAATATATGAAGATAGTGATTTTAACATTGATTTCTGCTTTAGTATTACTTAAAATGTAAGTAATAAATAACATTCCTAAAATACAAGGTTTCCTATAAAATACAGCTGTTCTATATTGCTCAGAGTATTCCCTTTTTCAATTTGATAGTTGTATAGATTTTAATTTCAGTCATTGTTCCTGAAAGTTTATAAATATCACAAGTAACTACTTTTAATCTATATTTGTTTGCCAAGAAAATGTTAAGAAATAATTTGGGTGCTTACATATTCAAATATATACATTTTTTTTAACTACAGGAAAACCCAAAATTACAGTGTTCTCACTTAATCTTATATTTTACAGAATTGAAAAAAAATATCAATAGTTAGGGTGTGTATGGGTTTATGTTTATGCATATGTTTGCATGTATGAGTATATAACTTAGAAACATTATAACTTTGAAAAAAAAATATTCCTTAGAAATTCCCTGGTGGTCCACTGGTTAGAAATCTGAGCTTTCACTGCCAAAGGCAAGGGTTTGATCCCTAGTCAGGGAACTAATATCTCACAAGCCGCACAGCATGGCAAAACTTTTTTAAGATAAAATAAAATATTAAAAACATTAAAAAAAGAGAACTTTAAGCATAGCACAAGTAATGTTTAAGTAGTAGAAGTTCAATAAAGACTTTAATAAGTATACGAGTTACAAGCTACAGTATTTGGGGCTACCAAGGGGGATAAGCAACTACTATAATTTTATACCCAATGAATGGAACAATATTACAAAATAAGCTTTGCTTTCCATGACTGAAGAAAATTAGTAATTACAGACTTTAGAATAAAAACAATCTGTTAATTCCATGCTAAACTACACATCAGGATATTTTTCCGAAGCTCCAAATCACTTTGATTAAATTGGAAGCATCTTCCAGGAGTATATAATCCCATTTATAATATCAGTATTAGCAGCTTCCTTTGGTTTACATAGAACTGCTTGCTGACTCATAAAATCCAGTATTTAGATAAATATTTCTTCCTTAAAGCAAGATAACCAATCTCTGTATCCTATTAAGACAACACTTTAGAAAAGGGAATATTGGGGAATTAAAAGAGGTGATGGACAGGGAGGCCTGGCATGCTGTGGTTCATGGGGTCGCAAAGAGTTGGACACGACTGAGCAACTGAACTGAACTGAAAGTCAATCACCTCATAATTATTTAAAAATATTATTCCATGAAGTGTGCATTTATACACTTAGCCATAAATAAAATGTCAATTGTTATGTCATGGTACACATTTGCACATGTGAAGAAACTGAGATTATTTAAAAGAAGTTAGTTTTATACTTGATATTTAGAGAAAAATCTTCATTATCAGGGAAGAAAATGAAAGTGAAAGTGGCCCAATTGTGTCTGATTCTTTGAGACCCCACGGACCGTAGCCCATCAGGCTCCTCTGTCCATTGAATTATCCAGGCCAGAATACTGGAGTGGGTAGCCTTTTCCTTCTCCAGGGGATCTTCCCAACCCAGGAAGCAAACCAGTCTCTTGTACTGCAAGCAGATACTCTACCAGCTGAGCTATTCAGATTGAGCAGTGATCCAATATGGTTTTAATTTTTACTATGATGTGCTATTGTCATTACCAGTGAAGCTACTTTCTACTAATTTAAAACCTGCTATTATATTTCATGCTCACCCAATGCATCAATGATTTCTTAATACCTCCCGTATTTTATTTCCTTCAAATAAATCCCCTCAGTATTTTTCCATATTATTTTCATTACGCTGATTTGGCTTAAAACATTCACTTTAACCAGGATACCTTTCTCTTTCCTTTACCCAGCAAAATATCCCAATGCTTAAATGCTTAAAAAGTCCGACTCAATAACAGTTTATTGTTGTTCAGTTATAAATTGTGTCCAACTCTTTGTGATCCGATGGACTACAGCACACAGGCTTCCCTGTCCTTCACTATCTCCTGGAGTTTGCTCAGACTCATGTCCATTGAGTCTATGATGCCATCCAACCATCTCATTCTCTGTCACCCCCTTCTCCTCCTACCTGCAGTCTTTCCCAGCATCAGGGTCTTTTCCAATGAGTCGGCTTTTCTCATCAGGTGGCCGAAGTATTGGAGCTTCAGCTTCAGCATCAGTCGTTCCATTGAATATTCAGGGTTGATTTCTTTTAGGATTGTCTGATTTGAATTCCTTGCTATCCAAGGGACTCTCAAGAGTTCTCTAGCATAACAGTTTGAAAGCATCAATTCTTCAGCGCTCAGCCATCTTTACCAGCTCTCACAACCATGCATGACTACTTAAAAAAACATAACTTTGACTATATCAACTTTTGCTGGCAAAGTGATGTCTCTGCTTTTTAATACACTGTCTAGATTCGTCATAGCTTTTCTTCCAAGCAGCAAGTGTCTTTTAATTTCATGCCTGCAGTCACTGTCCAGAGTGATTTTGGAGCCCAAGAAAATAAAATCTGCCACTATATCCATTTTTTACTCTTTTCCCCCCCAATTCTCCATCTATTTTCCATGACGTGATAGGTACAAATGCCATGATCTTAGTTTTTTGTATGCTGAGTTTTAAGCCAGTTTTTCACTTGCCTTGCACATAAGTCATGAACGGTTCATAAGTATGATTATTTATGTACAAGGCCTTGTGCCAAACATTTATGAAATTACCATTTACAATAGTATAATGTGGTGGGTACATTTAGCAACTTTAGAAATAAGACTTGGGGTTTGGGAAGGTTAAATAATTGGCTCAAAACCTCACCAGTAGGAAGCTGTGGGACTGGACTGCATATGAATTCTGATAATCAGTTGCAGAGAGTCTTTAGGGGCCTTATGATAACATGGAAATTGAAAAGGGTCCAGTCATCTTCACAAAGGCATCAGATATGTGAATAAAACCAATTTAGTTTTTTAAGACCAGAGCAGCTGCTCAACAAATCAGGAAGGAACCACAATTAAGTGTCACATGGAGATGAGTAATTTTTCTAGATTTTTCTAGCTGAGCCTTTCATGAGTCAGTCAAATTCCTGACTCATAAATTATGAAAGTGAAGAAAATATAAACTTCAAAGGAGTTCAACATCAGGTCAGTTGTCTAAACTAGTGTGTTCGACTAAAATCACATTCAAGGTCCACGTTATTAATTTTTCACTTTGTTCATTCAGTAGTTACAGCAAATGCCAACACTGTTCTGGAAATGGGGATCCAATAATGAGCAGCCAAAATGTTCTATGTTCATAGATTCTTCATGGGAGCAATAGAGTTAGGATTACACAATTAACAATAACCTAAGTGACAATCTCACATTTCAGCAAAATATTTCAGCATATTGAATTCTGTGTATTTCTGTAATCCTACTTTTGTTATACTCTAGTGTGTACAATTCTATATTTAGCACTTTAATTCATTATAATTAGAACGTTTCATAACCAAGAGAGTAAATATTCTTCTTCAGCATTTTAAATACCCTGCAATCTTTCATGCTTTGAGTCCCAACATCATATTGACTTCCCTGATAGATTATCCCATAAATGGTGCTATTCAGACCACTAAAGTTGTGCATTTTGATGACCCCCAGATGCAAAGTCCCACAGCAAAAATCAAATTTAGAAGTTAAATGTCAAAGGCATTAATATCACAAACTAGCACCTAGTTTAATTTTCCTTTCTCATTTTCTGCTTACATTTATTTTCATCTTCCAAAACTTTTCTAATTTTCTAATTAGTGTATATAATCATCTTATAAAAATTAGAGATGTTTGCTTACTATGAAAAGGACATTGAAATACCAAATGACATGTTACTATGCACAAAGTACACAGATAGCTTTAGGAATAAAAGGAGTACCTGGTGCCTATGTATAGATAACAGCCAGGTGCCAAATTACCTTTATTTCTGTCTATCACAGAGCCTGAAACAAGACTTTATAGAATTGGATTTTTATTTTCTGAAGGTCAGTTAAGCAACAAGAATTTTCCATGTAAAATTAAATAATCTTTTTTTTTCTGGTGATATTTAATTTTTCTAAACCATTTGATGGTATGAAGAGGAAAATGTATAAGTTGAAGACAGTAAAAGTAGAAGTTGAGAAATAGAAGTGTGGGGTTATTTGCTGCTGGTAGAGCTTCCTCAATTGTGCCTGACTCTTTGTGACCCCGTGGACTGTAGCCTACCAGGCTCCTCTGTCCATGGGATTTTCCAGGCAATAGTACTGGAGTGGATTGCCATTTCCTTCTCCAGTGGATCTTCCCGACCCAGGGATCGAACCCAGGTCTCCCGCATTGTAGACAGATGCTTTACCATCTGAGCCACCAGGGAAGTCCCCCTTTTCATTTTTACATTTTTTTTTAGAGCTTCCTCAATCACCAGGAATATTGGGCCATATCTCACATTTTAGATAACTGAGAAAATATCTACACACATATCAAGATGTACTTATTATTTTAAATTTCAAAATTAGACTAAGTTGTCTTAACCATTATTAATGACAAGGCTGATTAGCAGCTAAGATCACGGACTTTGAAATCAGAATGACTTGTGTTGGAATCCTAGTTTTGCTACTTACTATCTACAATTCTGAGTCTCAGTCTCAGTTCAGTTCAGTTCAGTTGCTCAGTCATGTCCGACTCTTTGCAACCCCGTGAACCACAGCACACCAGGCCTCCCTGTCTATCACCAACTCCTGGAGTTCACTCAAACTCATGTGCATTGAGTCAGTGATGCCATCCAGCCATCTCATCCTCTGTCGTCCCCTTCTCCTCCTGCCCCTAATCCCTCCCAGCATCAGGGTCTTCTCCAATGAGTCAGCTCTTGGCATGAGGTGGCCAAACTATTGGAGTTTCAGCCTTAGCATCAGTCCTTCCAATGAACACCCAGGTCTCCTTTAGGATGGACTGGTTGGGTCTCCTTGCAGTCCAAGGGACTCTCTAGAGTCTTCTATCACCAGTCACATCCACAACAGGATATTGTGTTTGCTTTGGCTCCATCCCTTAATTCTTTCTGGAGTTATTTCTCCACTGATCTCCTGTAGCATATTGGGTACCTACCAACATGGGGAGTTCCTCTTTCAGTATCCTATCATTTTGCCTTTTCATACTGTTCATGAGCTTCAGTTTACTTAGTTATAAAATGATAATATCATAATTGGACCCACTATTAATTTATTTCCCAAAAAACCTACTTACTGAACAAGCACTAGACATTATTCCATGTGTGAGAGAAAGTAGTAAACACAGCAGACAAAATGCATGAAACTTGCATTCTTTTAGGGGAAACAGATGATAGAAAGAAGACAAGTGTTATGGGGGGAAATAAACACAGACAAAATTTAAGGGCTTCTGGGAGTATAGAGAAATTTTAGGAGAGTATTTAGGGAAGCCCATATTGAGGATGGGCCTTAGGAAGCATCACTATGAACAAAGCTAGTGGAGTAATGGGATTTCAGCTGAACTAATTCAAGTCCTAAAAGATGATGCTGTGAAAGTGCTGCAGTCAATATGTCAGAAAATTTGGAAAACACAGCAGTGGCCACAGGACTAGAAAAGGACTGAAAAGGTATTTTCATTCCAATCCTAAAGAAAGGCAATGCCAAAGAAGGTTCAAATTACTACACAATTGCACTCATATCACACACTAGCAAAGTAATGCTCAAAATTCTCCAAATAAGGCTTCAACCATATGTGAACTGAGAACTTCCAGATGTTCAAGCTGAATTCAGAAAAGGCTGCTGCTCCTGCTGCTAAGTCGCTTGAGTCGTGTCCAACTCTGCGATCCCATAGACAGCAGTCCACCAGACTCCTCCATTCCTGGGATTCTCCAGGCAAGAACACTGGAGTGGGTCGCCATTTCTTTCTCCAATGCATGAAAGTGAAAAGTGAAAGTGAAGTCACTCAGTCATGTCTGACTCTTAGCGACCCCATGGATGGAGGAGCAGTCCATGGGATTTTCCAGGCAAGAGTATTGGAGTGGGGTGCCTTTGCCTTCTCCTCAGAAAAGGCAGAGGAACCAGAGATCAAATTGCCAACATCTGTTGGATCATAGAAAAAACAGAAATTCCAGAAAAATATCTACTTCTGCTTTATTGACTACGCCAAAGCCTTTGACTATGTGGATTACAACAAACAGTAGCAAATTCTTCAAGAGATGGGAATACCAGACCACCTTACCTGTCTCCTGAGAAATCTGTATGCAGGTCAAGAAACAACAGTTAGAACCAGACATGGAACACTGGACTTGTTCCAAATTGGGAAAGGATTACATTAAAGCTGCAAATTGTCACCCTGAATTAATGCTGCTCTGGTAGTTTAGCTGGTAAAGGATCCACCTACAATGCAGGAGACCCGGTTCAGTACCTGGGTGGGAAAGATCCCCTGGAGAAGGGATAGGCTACCCATACCAGTACTCCTGGGCTTCCCTGGTGGTTCAGTTGGTAAAGAATCCAACTGCAGTGTGGGAGACCTGGGTTCAATCCCTGGGTTGAGAAGATCCCCTGGAGAAGGGAACAGCTAACTACTCCAGTATTCTGGCCTGGAGAAGTCCATGGACTATATAGTCCGTGGAGTCACAAAGAGTTGGACATGACCCAGTGACTTTCACTTTCTTGAGATTGCAAGACTGGAATGTTTATGGAGAAGTAATGAAGAAGATAAGCTTAGTAAGTTTTCCTTTTCCTAGAATGAAGCAGAAAAGGGAAAAGATAAAAAAACTGATGAGTGAGAAGGTGATAAATGTGCCTCCAACAAAATGGAGGCCTCATCATAGTACTGAGGAAAAAATGCAGAACAGGAACAAAAGCAGTCATGAAATATAAAATAAATATTCTCAATCTGAAAGTGACACAAATTATAGAACAAAATAATTTGCAATTTTCCCAGCCCAGACAACAAAAGTTTTGAGACAGACAACTACAAGCATTTAGAGAGGAAAAAGTGAAGAGAGTAAAGCAAGATTATTTATAAGTAAGCACAAACCAGGACAAACTCTGGCTTTCTTCTGCCTCAGTAAATACTTTAAAAGAAAGCAACAGTGAATGCAAAGATATAAGGAAGAAAATATGTTCTCTTAAGAATTTTATACTCAGCCAAATTATGTTTTCATTGTGAGGCATACAACCTCCCCCTTCTGCCGCCCCCCTCCAATTAGGTGATCTGTGCAGGGACACTCTCTTGTCACAGGGAAAGTTAATTCTAACCTTAGTTGAAGAGCTATGCATAAAGTCTTTGTCAGTATATTAATCTTTAACTTGTTTCCACTTAAGAAATTTTAAAGACTTGACTGTGAGCAACAGCATTTATTTTACAGACAAGTATTACTCAAACTATGTTCATAAAAACATAAATATTCCAAGAATTATTAGTAGGAAAACACACCAAGAAATTTCTGTGATGAATGCACAAGGAACACGATGAGCTAAACTAAGTTAAACAGAATTCTCTTCTACTGTATTCTGCAGAGCCTATAAGAAACTATCATATATTTATAAATCTCCAAAAGTAGTATAAAGTATACAATATTCAGAAGTATCCATTTCCACTGCATGCCCCAAACACACAGAAAACCTTGTCCATTAATTCACATAATATTAATACTCCACAGACCATCCTTTGCGAAATGGACTGGAGATACTTTTGAAAATTATCCTTGTAAATGCTCTGTTTGTTTTGATCTATTCAGCCTGCACTGGGAGATATTATAGTAGATTTATCTGTATAACCAGCTGATACTACATTGCATAGTAGTGTTGTCTTTTTGTGAACCTACTGGGGGATATTCCACTGGTCTTAATGCCAAGAACAGTTGCAACTGCCCTTCACATTTCTCCCAAACTGGTTTGAAAAAAGTGAAGTGAAGTTGCTCAGTCGTGTCCAACTCTTTGCTACCCCATGGACACTAGGCTCCTCCGTCAATGGGATTCTGTAGGCAAGAGTACTGGAGTGGGTGCCATTTCCTTCTCCAGGAAATCTTCCCAACCCAGGGATCGAACCCAGGTGTCCCACATTGTAGACAGACGCTTTACCATCTGAGCCACCAGGGAAGTCCTGTGGAGGAATCCAGCTCAAGCTTAAAACTCAAATAGGAGACATGTTTAGTCTACCAATCCATTTGAAATGCTGAAAATCTTAGCCTTTTGTCTGTGCCCTGTAATCCTTTATGGGAGAAAACATATGGGTTTTGCTTATCTGCATACAAGAGCTTCCCTGGGTAATTTGTGCGCCTGCTGCCTTCCTTGGATGTGGTAGCCGTTTCTCAGGCTCCCTCTCCAGACTGAAAAAAGTATGAGTATCTGATTGTCTCCTTTTCTAATGGGACTTCACACAATGGAAAAGAACAAAACATTGGAGGAATCCAGCTCATGCTTAAAACTCAAATAAGAAACATGTTTAGTCTACAAATCCATTTGAAATACTGACAATCTTAGCCTTTTGCCTGTGCCCTGTAATCCTTTATGGGAGAAAACATATGGGTTTTGTTTGTCTGTATACAAGAGCTGTAGTGGTGTAGTGGGTTGTGTTGGTTTAATTGGGCCTCTAATGCACAGTAGCAGACTCACTGTAGAGCTGCTCATTCTTTCCATGGTATGTTCACTGGCAGCACTGAGCTGTGTCTTGAAATTGCTGCCTAGGGAAAGTGGGTAGGTTGTGATGATCCTTGGCACATCAATACCTCAGTTCTTCTCATAGAGCAGAATCACAAAATTGTGTGTGTGTGTCTATGTGTGTGTTGTGTTGTACTGAAGGTGATGTTCTGGGCTAGGAATGCCTGACCTGTATTTCTCATAGGGAATCACCATAGACATTTTCTCCACTGGGGCCTATGTTGTGTCTGGACTGGCCCTTTTGGCTGTTATAATGGCAGAATGCACTTTAGCAGAAGCTCTCAGGAAACTTTGACAAGATGCATCACTTTTGTGATATCTCCAAGTCAAGGAGGGTATACAGCATGCTCAAGAGCCACACAGTGCAGACCTGGGGCTTTACTTTCATTAGTGTACAAGGGTGGGATGTCTAGAATTTCCTTGTTATTGTTGTTCAGTCACTGAGTCATACCCCACTGTTTGAGACCTCATGGACTCCAGGACTCCAGGCTCCCCTGTCCTCCATTATCTCCCGGAGTTTGCTCAAATTCACGTCCATTTATTTGGTGATACTATCTACCCATCTCTTCCTCTGGTCATCCCCTTTTCCTTTTGCCTTCAATCCTTGCCAGCCTCAGGGTCTTTTCCATTGAGGTGCACACTTTATTGGCTAAAGTTTAAGAGAAGGAAGTAGGATATGGGAAGGAAGACGTGGGATCACTCAAGCAACCAAGGCTTTCTGGAAGAGAAACCTTCATGCTTCAGTTTAGTTCAGTTGCTCAGTCATGTCCGACTCTTTGTGACCCCATGAAACGCAGCACGCCAGGCCTCCCTGTCCATCACCGACTCCCAGAGTTCAATCAGACTCATGTCCATCGAGTCAGTGTTGCCATCCAGCCATCTCATCCTCTGTCGTCCCCTTCTCTTCCTGCCCACATCCCTCCCAACATCAGAGTCTTTTCCAATGAGTCAACTCTTCACATGAGGTGGCCAAAGTACTGGAGTTTCAGCTTTAGCATCATTCCTTCCAAAGAAATCCCAGGGCTGATCTCAGGACCTAATTCCTGAACTGATTATTTTGCTCATAGCTGTGTCATATAGCTGGCAATGATGATTCAAGATGGATATCTTTGGAAATAGACACCTCAGCAGTCAAAAGCTTGACATCAACCATTTACACTACAGTCAAAAAGCTTAATGTTAGACACTTATGCTAAAGTCTGATTTATCACAGCCAATCCATGTGACTCAATAGAGAATTTTGTAGTCCCTGTAACTGCACTGGTTTTTCAGTACTTTTCCCCCAGGCATGACAAATAGGATCAACATGTTCTTTATTATATTCAATTATATTTTGCTACATTTTATTTATATATTGGTATATTTTATTGGTTCATTATAGATATATACTAGGTGGATATTCTTCATAATAACTGGGTTAGTTGCTCAGTCATGTCCAACTCTTTGAGACCCCATGCATAGACTGTAGCCCACCAGGCTTCTCTGTGCATGGGATTCTCCAGGCAAGAATACTGGAGTGGGCTGCCATTCCCTTCTCCCAGGGATCTTTCCAACTCAGGGGTCAAACTCAGGTCTCCTACATCGAAGGCAGATTTTTTACCATCTGAGCCACATTAAGATATATTTATTCACAATAAGTTTTCACCTGTTGCACTAATTCAGTATTTCTAAATGTGAAAGCAATTCACACTTTATTTTTAAACATTATATAAGTATCTCTGCAATTATGTTTTAAGTTATTCTGAACAACTTCTATTGCACATGGAATACTATATGTATTGGCAATTTCTTGTGTAACAAACCACCTAAATTTAGTGGACTGAAAAAAACCATCATTCATCAGTTCACAAAACATAGATTAGCAATTTGGACTAAATTCAGCTGAATAGTTCTGCTGATCTTGCCTGGTTGACACGTGTGGCTGCCACCAGCTGGTGGCTCTGCTAGAGCTAAATGGTCTAAGATATCATTATTCTCATAACTGGCAGTAGGAAGGCTACTGGCCAGGATGCCATGGTGCTCTTCAAGGAAATTTTCTTACAGGCTAACTTGGACATGTTGTCATGTCTCTTCTAGTAGATTTAGATAAAGTTTCCTTTATTGCCATATATTCTATTCACATTCTGTTATTCAGCAAGGGTCAACTATGTGCCCAACAACATGTGGAAAAGATTTTGAAATGCATGAAATATTTTGTTTTATACGGACTCCAGTATACTATTTAGGAAAATTAATCAATGTAGAGAAACATTAATCTTCTGTTGGAAGGTATCATAAACCAGTGGGAAAAATAAAACTACCTACTTGCTATCATATATATACTTACAGATTAACCTGGTGGCTCAGACAGTAAAGAATCTGCCTGCAATGCAGGAGACCTGGGTTTGATTCCAGGGTCAGAAAGATCCCCTGGAGAAGGCAATGACAACCCGCTCCAGTATTCTTGCCTGGAGACATCCATGGACAGAGGAGCCTGGTGGGCCACAGTTCATAGGGTCACAAAGGGTCAGACATGACAGAGCAAATAACACTTTCACTTTCAAGTACTACAAAATCCCTTAGAGATCCCTATTTGCTATCAAAATAAGTAAGCCAATTTTTATGTCTCTTTTTTTTCAAAAACATAGTGCTATTCTGTGACACAGGAAAACTTGAAAGCATTTTCCTGGAAAATTATTTAAACTTAACAGAAAAGTGAACAGAAGGTATAAAGAACATTTTCAAAATTAAGCTAGAAAAAACGTTTTTCTCAGATGGAACTTTATTTTGATAGTAGATATATGTTTATAGTAAACTGAGCAGACACAAACTTCAGACTATAATGAAAGCAAAATCTTTTTTCATCTCTATCAAGTTGATGGAATGATTTGTATACCTAGTCTAGATAATTCTATGGAAAGTCATAAAGACAATAACCAGAAGAGAAAGTACGAAGAAAACAACAAAAATCTGAACTTAAACCTTGGACGCTTTATTGTAATTTCCTCTAAATTATTAACTTTCATGCATTAATTCCCTCTAATTACCATCTGATTAATCTTAGTAGACAATTGAATATATGACCAATAATATGTACATAGGAACAAATTCATCTAAAATTGTCTGCAAAGTTTTATATTATTGAGATCATAACTTCAGGCTGTTACTTTTTTTTTTTTTTTTCACAAAAAAAGTCAGCTTTCAATAAAACCTAGCAGCAAAAATATGTTTGCCTGAGGGGAAGAATATTTTTCACCTTTATAGGCACTGAAATTGAATCTGTTTTACTCAAGCTATTGTTCATAGCTGCTGTCATAAATTTTAAAGGTTCAAGAATTTACTTTTCAAATGAAACAATGACCATTCTTCTACTGAGATCCCTCAATATATCCCCAAAGAAAACATAGCACTCTACATTTTCTACCATCATTTTACGTACATGATTTTCTTGATACGGGAAAAAGACAGAGAACACACACTACCAAAAATAAATACTGCTTCATTTTTCAAAGATTCTATAGAGTTTGGCTTTACAGGGAACTACAGTATAAGAGACACATGATCAGCCCAAAACTCTACAAGGAAAATAAAATAGTGGTGCAGTGCCTTCAAGGAGGGCCTTGGACTGCAAGGAGATCAAACCAGTTAATCATAAAGGAAATCAATCTTGAATATATATTGGAAGGACTGATGCTGAAGCTGAAGCTCCAATATTATGGCCACCTGATGTGAAGAACTGACTCATAATACCTTGAAAGATTGAAGGCAGGAAGAGAAGGGAATAACAGAGGATGAGATGGTTAGATGGCATCACTGACTTGATGGACATGAGTTTGCACAAGCTCTGGGAGTTGGGTGATGGACAGGGAAACCTGGCTTGCTGCAGGTTGCCAAGAGTCAGACACAATTGAGTGACTAAACAACAACAATAAAAGTGCCTGCAAATGCGAAAGATGTGGAGCACAGGTTTGGAGCGCCATGGGGGTGCAAAGAGCTGGACAGGACTGAGTGACTTTCGCTTTCACACTTGGTCCAGAGATGAACAAAGAACGCATTCAAGAAATGAGAAACACTAAACCAAGTTTCACAGGAAGTGAATGAACCAGAAAGACTATTTCCCTCTAAAAACATTTTGGCCAAAGTCAGAAACACCAATAACATCAATTGGTGATAAGGATGTGGAGCACAAAGAACACTCATTCATTGTCAGTGGAATGCAAAATTGCACAGGCATTTTGGAAGACAGTTTGTCAGTCTCTTACAAAATTAAACATGCTCTCATTGTACAATCCAGCACTCTCCTTGGCATGCATTCATATTAAATGAAAATTTATGTCCACACAAAAACCTTCATATGGATGTTTATGGCATCTTTATTTATAATTGCCAAAGCTTCGAAGCAACCAGTTTGTTCTGTAGGTGAATAGATAAATAAACTATGGTACATCTACATAATGAAATGTTACTCAGTGCTGAAAAGAAATGAAGTCTCGAGCCACGAGAAAACATGAAGGACACTGAAAACCACATTACTAAGTGAAAAAGAGCCAATCTAAAAAGCCTACATATTATGAATCCAATGATATGACATGCTAGAAAATACAAAACTATGGTGATAGTAAGAAGTTCAGAGGTTGCAAGGGCTTGAGGGAAGGAAGGAATAAACAGGTGAAGCACAGAGGATGTTTAGGCGGGTAAAACTATTCTGTATGCTTCAGTAATGATGGGTTATTTTTTGTTAAAACCCAGAGAAGGTGCAACGCCAGTGTGATACATAGACACACTGACAATGACGTGTCAGTGTAGAGTTCTCCATTGTACCAGGGGCAGATGGGAAATCTCCCTACCTTTCACAGAATTTTGCCATGAAGCTAAAAGCACTCTAAACAAATAAAGTCTACTTATATTCCATGTTTTTAAAGACACAAAAGAAAAAAGAAGAATACATTTTCTTTCAAAGGCAAGACAACACTGTTTTAGTTTCTTAAAATTGACAACATTAGTATTTTCTAACTGTAGTTCTCACAATAAATTTGAAGTTGTATGATAAATTATCACATGTATAATAGTTTGAGAACTATATTTCTAGAAACATACTTGAATTGCTTGTAATTGTCCTCTTCGTTTGTAGTAGGAATAGCTCAAGTTTGGCTTGCATAAGTTTAAAGAGAATGATTTTTTTTTTTTACATGAGTGAGGGAATGTAGAATTTTAAAAAACTATAGAGTCTGGAGAATAAAAATCTACAATAATCATACCTTGATTATTATTCTAAATCACTAAGCAGAGTTTTTAGGATAGGTGGAAAGCTTTCATTTCCTAATTACCCAAGTAATATAAAGCAAAATTCTACACAAGTGAGATAAATGCCTAATTTGGGTTAGCTCAGAAAACATTGAAATCTGGTTGTCATTGTCTCCCAGAGTTCTCGTCTATTTTTCTCTTTGCTTCCATCTCTGCTCTGATACTGATTATTTTCTGCTTTTCGCCTAGCATTCTATTTTTGAACAACTACTCAAAAGTAGAAACCAGTAATGCAAGAGGGACTGTACGAGCTGCTTTCAACTTTCAGATGGATATTTTCCCTTTCTAAAAGTTACCACAATTGCTTTCCCTGAAGAACCAGTTCTCATTGTTTTATGAAAGGTCTTCATTCTGCTATGCCTTGCACTCATAAGCTAATGCTTACAACACATTATTCTTTCATGCTATACCTGGATGCCTACTGTAAAGCCTCTGAATGATTGACAGGTGCCGGCTAGACAAGTTTCTATGTGGTAAACCCTAAAGCATATTTAGAAAGCAGTAAAAAGAACACTGCTAAAAATGTTTTGTCTCTTTAAGACTGATCAAGCAGTTTAACTGATAAATCCTCCCTTGACATAAAAGAACAAAAAACTGTAAATCTACTATATATAATTTTATTGTGAAGCAATAGTGCTATTTATTTTTTGACAACACACTTTATTTCCTTGCAAAACAGGAGAAAACTCTAAATCAAAATGCTTATTCTGTAGAAGCAATGCCACTCAGCTGACTAATATCCTGCCATTTACTAAGGGTAAAATGTTGAAGAGTGATGCATCCAACTTCTTAAACATCTGAACAATAACTAAACTGAAGAATGTGAGGTGACAAAGTATATTTCTCATAATTTCTATATACTCAGTTTCATAAAGAAGTACACATATATTCTCTGACAATTGTATATTCTATTAGTAATAGAAAGTATAAAACTTTTTGAAGAGGAGTAGCAAAGAATTTATGTTTATATTATCACATTAATAAATACCTACTAAATTCCTAGCAATACACAGACTGTGAGAAATTTGAACTTCAGACATTGATAGCTAGACAAACTGACAATGTACTCTTTTGGACCCTGCATGCATGCTAAGTCATTTCAGTTGTGTCTAGCTCTTTGCAATCCCACGGATTGTAGTCCACCAGGTTTCTCTGTCCATGGGATTCTCCAGGAAGAATACTGGAGAGGTTTGCCATGCACTCCTCCAGGGATCTTCCTGACCCAGGGATCTTCCTGACCCAGGGATTGAACCTGTGCCTACTACATCTCCTGCACTGGCAGGCAAATTTTTTACCATTAGCCCCACCACTAGTTCCTCCTCAAGATTAAGGTCATAGAGAAAGAAATGTATTTAGTGTAGTTAACTTATTCTGCAACAAAAATATATGGATAGAACTTAGAAATTTTGAATGTATAAATACATTTTAATTATTAGTTATGCAAAGTTTCCTTCTAATGACATAGCATAATTTTTATGCTACAAATCAAAATGTCTACAAGTCAGATCTCTATAATGTTTCTACTGTGCTATAATTCTTCAATGTATAATTTCTGAGAAAATAAGGGCTTTGGAATAGTATTGAAATAACATTTCTTGTGATTTCAGGTTGCAGTAATGTGTAATAGGGTAAATAAACACATGTGTGAGTTTAAATGCTGTGGTATATTATTTATTTTGTTGATTTTTTCTAAAGAATATGTGAAGCTTGGTATAAACATATATGCATATTAAGCACATATATATTCAACATAGACTCTGACATCAGAAAACATTAGACAATGAGATCAGAAAAGAATCAAGTCCCAAATGAGAGAAGAGGAAATAATGTATGTGTGTGTATGTATATATGTACAAAGGTACTCTCATAAATAAAAAGTTCTGTCTTATCATGAAATTTTTTTTCAAGATGAAAATACTAACAATAATATCTCAGATTTCTTATTTAAAGAATACTGACCTATGTACTGGGCAAGTCTTTCAACAAGATATTTATAAAATTATATTCCATATTATCTGTATAGATGTTTTTAAGTTACCTTCTAGAAAACCAAAGGCATAAGTTTAAATCAAAGCCCTAAGGAACTTTCTATGGAAGACTAAAGAAAATGAAATAAGATTAAAGGTTGCTGATAATCTGCCTTGCCACAGATGAAGAATTTAAAGAAACTAAAGCAATGATTCTCAAGGTGTTGTCTCCAGATCAGAAGAGTTAGCATCATAGAAGATCTTGTTAGTGTGTGTGACTGCTAAGGTCATATTTCAATTCTACTGAATCAGAAAATCCCAGGGCAGGGAATGAAATCTTTATTTGATCAAAGCTCTTCAGATTATTCTGAATCACTTTAAAGGTTGAGAACTACTAAACCTGGTGCGACATTTCTCAGAATGTGTTTCATGGATCATTAGCCCCAGAAAGTATCAAATAGTATCCCAGGAAAGAGAAAAAAAAAATTTCTAGTGAAAACATAAAACTTTGGGTGAAGGTTAAATAGGTTTCTTTACCATAAGCTTTAATGTGATCGGGGTTGCATTCATGTGATCAGGGTTTAATGTGATACTTTTGCCTTAATATCCCAAAGCTGGTTCTCCAATTAACTGCATTAGTATCATGGGAACAGACAGAAATGTACATATCAAATCCTATTCTAAAACTACTGAATTTGAATCTGCAATTTTATGTACAGTAAGTCTGCAAGCATTGTGCTGAAATGTGAATTAAGGGATATTTCAGAGTACAGATATGTGCAATCTGCTAAAAATGCATTGGAGACAATAGTGAGAAAATCTGAGCCAGAGATGCGTGTCCAGCATGTGGTTAGAAATCATTTGTGTCTGGGATGATCTGGGTAACAAAAGGCAGAAGAAAAGCATCTCTTTCTATGGAATTCTTTTTCACTGTAATGGAGTGAAGAGCTGGGATTAGAAGAAGAGGATATCTTAAAAATAACTAGAACACCTGTTTTCAAAGATTTAATTTTGTCTTTAGGTACAATCAGTCAATCAGGAAGTAATCATCTTAGTCTATGAACATAGGAAAAGGAGATATGAATGAAGATAGCTGATTTAATAGAGAATATTTAAACTCTTTTTTATTAAACATATTGACTTTAAGTTTCAAAATCTTATAGTAGTTCACATTGAAAGAATGTTTCCAAGGAAGAATTTCAATCGCTTTGGAATTAACGCAAAATGAAAACAGCTTTTCAACAATAATGTGCTCATATTCAGTGGTTTCTTCCTTAAAGCCACACAATATTTTCCTCAGATTTTCAAGAGGGCATCAGTCAGAAGGTCTAAAATTACCAGTATCTATGAATAGCTAAGATATTAAAGCAAACATTATGAAATCAAAGATAAGATATAATTGTCTTATGCTACATATATACTCTAGCAATATACATAATTTGTGATAACATTAGAAGCAAAAATGTAAAAGAAAATAATTCATTTAATTTTTATAAAATATCTTTATGAGATTAAAAGTAAGTTTTGCCTACTTGGATAAAAATACCAGCTATTATAGTAAAAGTGACTCACAACTGTGAACCCAATAAGATGCAATTTTATTGAGCTATTAATTTAAAAATATAATAATTTTCTGAAAAACAGAAATATCTAGAAAGTAATAATTCTTCATACTATTATTAGAACATAATGATGATGCTATCTCACATAGTAGTGATGCAGATATACCCAAATATTTTCAAGTAGAATTATACTATAATAAAAACATATAATCTGTTTAATGGAAAATAGTGTTTTTCTTTTTACTGGAGTGTGAAAATTAAAGCACTTAATTTTCACATATTAACTGTGTGTTTAATTAAAGCTAGCTAGCTAGTGAGACAAGGAAATAACTAGTACTAGAGTTTATAATACATAGATCCAAATAACAAAATAGAAATCTTGTTTCAGAATGCAGTGGAAATTCTAATCATGGTTAAATTCATTATACACAGAAGAACCATTTAAAAGTTACCCTTTTATCATGATAAGACAATGTTTATTAAACACTTACCTTATAAAAGACTTACTGAAGGAAAAGACTGTGATTTGGGAAGCTGGTGCCTGTTAAGAAAACACAGATCCTTTCATGCATTCATGCCCTCTGCTCTCACCTTTTGGCTTGAAATCTTTCTTATATTTCCAAAGAAAAAAGTTTCTTTCAGGCCCACTTCTAAAAATACCACTTATGTGAAACCCCTGCTGCGTGAAGCAAAAAAAAAAAAAATCATTAACTGTGGAAGAGGTGTTTTTTCCTGCTGACTGCAAATGCATCTTCCTATGTTGCTTTCTTAATGACCTTGGAAACTACAGAAATCATGAAACCATAAATACATATATACTTTTTTTTTGGACCCCTCTGCTTTATACAATCCAGACGTTTTAGAAAGGTAAAGATCTAGAATTGGGATTTATTAGTCTAAATACAATCAATTATTTATTTAGTAGAATTATTGAACTTGAGGTCATTGAGTAATGCAGTTTTCTGTTTGGGATTTGTGGACTCAATTTAGCTACTATAGTATTGGAAGTATCCACATTAGCTTTAATATTTCAAAAGGCCTAAACATTTGCACAGAGTAAGCAAAATTCTAAGATTTGTTTTAGCTGAATTTATATGAATTATGTTGAGTTCGTGGAGGCAAGTATACCCCTGCTCATGCTATGTGAGTATAGCATCCAACTCTTTGTGATCCCACAGACTGTAACCCACTGTGCTCCTCCGTCCATGGGATTCTCCAGGCAAGAATACTGGAGTGGGTTGCCATTGCCTCCTCCAGGGGTCTTCCCCACCCAGGGACTGAACCAGTGTCTCTTGCATCTCCTGCATTGGCAAGTGGATTCTTTACGAGACCTTGAATCATTTAATATATGTAATTTAATGTGCCTACATGCGTGTATGTATAGGACTTATATAGAGAAAAATTAAAAGATAAATTAAAAAATTGGAAATTATTTATCTTGTGTTAAATGATGTGCCTAAGTTAAATATCTAGTGGTTAAAAGGTGAAGACAAACAGCTGACATATCTTAATCCAGTATTCATTTTCTGGAATAATAGGGAAGTAAGTTTTTTTCCTTCAAGGTAGCAACTACATCAAGGGAGAAATTGTAATAGCATTGCCTTTCAAATTTAATAAAGTAACAAAGGAAAAAAGTTTTAATTTATATTCTCTAAATAGTAACTAGGCTGTAGAAATATATAAGCAATTATCTTTAATTGCCTTAGAGAAAAGGTATTTAGGATGCTAGAATAGGTTACAGCCCCAAAGCAAACATTCACTCCTATTTAAACGGTTATTATTAGTTTTTATTTGGGGATAAATTTAGATTTACAGAAAAACTGTGAATACAGAAGTTTTCATGTACTACACATCCAGTTTCCCCTATTATTAACAACTTGTATCAGTGTGGTACATTTGCTATGCTTAACTAATTTTAATAGATTATTACTTAAAATTCCATGATTTGGATTTCCCTGGTTTTTATATAATGTCCTTTCTCTATTCTAGGATCCCATCCAGTTATCATAGTATATTTATCATATGTTCTTAAGCTTCTCTTGGCTCCAATAATTTCACAGACTTATTGCTAATAATTTTTACAGTTTTGAGAAGTACTGGTCAAGAATTAACCTCAATTAGGGTTTTATCATGATTTTGTTTTTATCATGATTCAGCTGGTCCAATGTGTTTTGGAGAAGACTACAGAGGTAAAATGCCTTTTTCATCACATCATATCAAAGGTGTGACAGCATTTGTGACTTACTGTAAAGGTTAACCTTTATCACCAGCCAAGATGGTGTTTATCAGGTTTGATCACTTGTAAGATATTTCCCCCTTTCCATGCTGTACTATTTAAAATAAAGTTATCACAAATGACTGACACTTAAGAAGTGAGGTATACTCTTTTGAGGGAGGAATATATCTATAACCATTTATATGTGTATTAAGATAAAGAATTCATATTTTTCCAATAATCCCCCTTAGATACTTCTGGCCTCCTCCCCTCACTCAGAATGTGATCTTATTTGGAAATAGGGTTGTTGCAGATATAGTTAAGATGCTGTCCTACTGAAGCACAGTAGATCCCCTAATCTGTTATGACTGGGACTCTGATAAAGAGGGAAATTTGGACACAGATAAGCACAAAAGGACAACACAGTTGATTCAAAAACCTCAGGAATTCCCAGTAAATCTGAAACTGGTCCACATATATACAAGGCAAGGACAGACCAAGAAAAAGAGGGAAATCTAGCCATATTGATAAGCGGCAATTTTGAAAAGCAAGGGAACTTAATTTGCAAGGTTTGTCTTGGGTGGCGATAAGTTGAGTAGATCTCCATACCCATCTGCCAGAATCTTACGGGTTTACATAGAAGGGATCACTTGGGTTGAGTCACATATACCATCCAGATGGTCTCAATAACACATCACTCTCTCAGGGCTTCATCCTTGAAAATGACTCCCACAGTGGGACCAGTAGAGAGAAGGTAAATTCCAACATATGTGAGGGATGAAGAACCTCAGATGGGTTTGGTCCAGATCCTGGCTCTGTGGGTGGTTGTATCTTCTGGATGACTTGCTCTAACACACACTATGTTAAGATTAAACATCTCCCTGCTACAAGCCAAGAAATTGCCAGAATCTTGAGAGAAACCTGGAGCAGGACCTTCCCTAGTGACTTTGGAGGGAGCCTGGCCCTAAGTACACCTTGATCTCAGATATCTGGTCTTGAGAAGGGGGAGATAATACATTTCTGAGGTTAAGCTACCCAGTTTGGGGTACATGTTAGGGTAGTCCCTAGAAACTAATATGAGCAGTACCATAATTATTAACCTGTACCCCATGGGGAACAGGTTGATCAATTAGAGTACAGTGTTACTGTGCAGTTTTACTTGCACTGAGTCCTTTCAAAATGTTAAAGGACTTGCATTGGGTCCCTTTATAATGTTAAACTCCTTCCCAATGTCATTAGGTCAGCAGCCTATTCCTCACCTCCCTTCACTATGAGTGGTTGACATACTAAGTTGTTTCATTACACTCTGCATTCAATCCTTGCATCATTCAGCTTTCTAACTGAGTGTTTTATCTGCATAAAGTGAAGTTATCATTTTGTGCTATAAAAGTCTAAGTAAAGTGTTAGTCACTCAGTGGTGCCCAACTCTTTGTGACCCCATGGACCACAGCCCACCAGGTCTTCTCTGTTCATGGGATTTTCCAGGCAAGGATACTGGAGTGGGTTGCATTTCTTTCTCCAGGGGATGTTTCCTGACCCAGGAATTGAACCTGAGTCTCCTGCACTGCAGGCAGATTCTTTACCAAATGAGCAATGAGGGCAGCCCATACAAAATCCCAAAGGGTTTGACCAATGCAGTATCATACAGAATATTTTTACCATCTGAAATATCACCTGTGATTCACCTATTCAAACCACCACACCTCTCCACAAGCGAACTCCTAGCAAATATGAATCTGTGTATTATCTCTATTTTTGCCTATTTGGAATGTCATATAATTGGAACTAGAGATTAAACTTGTTCATACTGGCTTCTTTCCCTAAGGAACATGCATTTAAGATTCACCCATGTCTTTTTGTGGAATTTTATCAGCAAATAATATTGCATTGTATTAATATATGACAGTTTGGTAGTCCAGTCACTTACTGAAGGACATCTTAATTGCTTCCAGTTTGGGATACTTTTGAATATGTCTGATATAAACATTTATGTGGAGGTCTTTTGCAGAAATAAGTTTTCAAATAATTTGAGTAAATACCTAGGAGTGAAAGAGATAAATCATGACTCTATTTAACTTTGTAAGAAAGTACCAGACTATTTTCAAAGTGGCTGTACTATTTTGTGTTCCCATTAGCAGTGAAAGAGCATTATTGTTGCTCTAATTATTGCCAGCAACTGGTACTGCTCATGCTTGGAATTGTAGCTATTCTAACAATGATATCTTACTGTTTAAATTTGAATTATATTACAGCAAATGATGTTGGGCATCCTTTTACATGTTTTTCCATCTATAGGTTTTTAAATTGAGGTAACTGTTTAGATTTGGGGATAATTTTGTTGTTGTTGTTAATTTTCTAATTGTTGGGTTTTTACGGTTCTTTGTATTTTTTGAACATAAGTCCTGTATCATATATTTGTCCAGTCTGTGGCTTGTCTTTTTATTCTGTTAGTAATGGCTCTTATAGAATAGAACTTCTTAATTTTAATAAAGTTTAACTTACTAGTTTTCACTCAAAGATAGTATACTTAATATTTAAAATATATGAAGAATGAATATATTAATAACTCAATGGTAAAAAAAAAAATACAAGCAATCCTGTTAAAATTAGGCAGAGGATCTGAATAATTTTGCCAAGGAAGACATTTAAATGGTGAACAGGCACATGAAAAGATACTGAGTATCACTAACCTTCAGTTCAGTTCACCTCAGTCACTCAGTCGTGTCCGACTCTTTTGCGACCCCATGAATCACAGCCCGCCAGGCCTCCCTGTCCATCACCAACTCACGGAGTTCACTCAGACTCATGTCCATTGAGTCAGCAATGCCATCCAGCCATCTCATCCTCTGTCGTCCCCTTCTCCTCCTGCCCCCAATCCCTCCCAGCATCAGAGTCTTTTCCAATGAGTCAACTCTTCGCATGAGTTGGCCAAAGTACTGGAGTTTCAGCTTTAGCATCATTCCTTCCAAAGAAATCCCAGGGCTGATCTCCTTCAGAATGGACAGGTTAGATCTCCTTGCAGTCCAAGGGACTCTCAAGAGTCTTCTCCAACACCACTGTTCAAAAGCATCAATTCTTCGGGGCTCAGCCTTCTTCACAGTCCAACTCTCACATCCATACATGACCACAGGAAAAACCATAGCCTTGACTAGACAGACCTTAGTCAGTAAAGTAATATCTCTGCTTTTAAATATAATATCTAGGTTGGTCATAACTTTTTTTCCAAGGAGTAAGCGTCTTTTAATTTCATGGCTGCAGTCACCATCTGCAGTGATTTTGGAGCCCCAAAAATAGTGTGACACTGCTTCCACTGTTCCCCTATCTATTTCCCATGAAGTGATGGGACCAGATGCCATGATCTTCGTTTTCTGAATGTTGAGCTTTAAGCCAACTTTTTCACTCTCCACTTTCACTTTCAACAAGAGGCTTTTTAGCTCCTCTTCACTTTCTGCCATAAGGGTGGTGTCATCTGCATATCTGAGGTTATTGATATTTCTCCCGGCAATCTTGATTCCACTGGTTTCTTCCAGTCCAGCGTTTCTCATGATGTACTCTGCATAGAAGTTAAATAAGCAGGGTGACAATATACAGCCTTGACGTACTCCTTTTCCTATTTGGAACCAGTCTGTTGTTCCATGTCCAGTTCTAACTGTTGCTTCCTGACCTGCATACAGATTTCTCAAGAGGCAGGTCAGGTGGTCTGGTATTCCCATCTCTTTCCGAATTTTCCACAGTTTATTGTGATCCACACAGTCAAGGGCTTTGGCATAGTCACTAAAGCAGAAATAGATGTTTTTCTGGAACTCTCTTGCTTTTTCCATGATCCAGTGGATGTTGGCAATTTGATCTCTTGTTCCTCTGCCTTTCCTAAGACCAGCTTGAACATCTGGAAGTTCATGGTTCACGTATTGCTGAAGCCTGGCTTGGAGAATTTTGAGCATTACTTTACTAGTGTGTGAGATGAGTGCAAGTAGTTTGAGCATTCTTTGGCATTGCCTTTCTTTGGGATTGGAATGAAAACTGACCTTTTCCAGTTCTGTGGCCACTGCTGAGTTTTCCAAATTTGCTGGCATATTGAGTGCAGCACTTTCACAGCATCATCTTTCAGGATTTGAAACAGCTCAACTGGAATTCCATCATCTCCACTAGCTTTGTTCGTAGTGATACTTTCTAAGGCCCACTTGACTTCAGGGAATTGCAAATAGAAACACAATGAGATGTCACCTGACATCTGTTAGAATGGCTACAATCAAAGAGATAAGTGACAAGTGTTGGAAACTACGAATTTTTTCAAAAAATTAAAAATTGAACTATCATATGATTCAGCAATTCCATTTCTGGGTATATATTCAATAGAATTGAAATCAAGATCTCAAAGAGATAGCTGCACCCTCATGTTCATTATAGCATTATTAAAATAGCTAGTTATAGATACCCAAATGTCTGTAGGTAGATGAATGGATAAAGAAAACATGGTATATACATACAATGGAATGTTATTTGTGTGTGTGTCCTCTGTCATGTCCAACTCTTTGACACCCCATGGGCTGCAGTCTGCCAGGCTCCTCTGTACCTGGAACTTTCCGGGGAGGAATACTGGAGTGGATTGGCATTTCCTTCTCCAGGGGATCTTCTTGGCCCAGGGATCAAACCTATACCTCCTGCATTGGCAGCCAGATTCTTTACCCACTGTGCCACTTGGGAAGCAAATTCTATTATATGACATCATGAATGGACTTGAAAGATATTAAGTGAAGTGAAATAAGTCAGCCACAGAAGAATACACAATTCCACTTAAATGAAGTGCATAAAATAGTCAAAATTATAGGAACATAAAATAGAATAGTGGTTGCCAAGGTTTGGGGGAGGGGGAATGGTGATTTGTTGTTCAATGAGTCAAAAGTTACCATTAATCAAGATGAATAATTTCTAGCGATCATCTGTGCAGCATAGTATCTGTAGTTAACAATAAGGTATTGCACACTTAATCTGTTAGAAGAAGCAAAATACGTGTACTTGAAAGACAAAAAGTATAAGGGAATCGCAAAAATCAACAGCACCCGCAAAGGCTGCGAAACATGAAGGTATTTGAGAAATAGTGAAAATCCTAGTCATACAGTTGTAGAAAGTGATGGTTTAGGAGGTTGCAAAGATAGATTGAGGGTATGTTTTGAAAGAGCTTCTATGCCGTGATCAGAAATTGGGGCCTTTTTTCCATCAATTTCCAAAGGACTAATTCATATGTTAGGGTATATTGGCACCATATTTTTGTTATGAATGTAATTTTTAAGCTTTATTTTTAAATATATTAAAATAATACTATAAAACAATAGTCTACTATCTATTACATAGATAACAAGATTAGAAAGAAGTCTGGATTTTGTAACTTCAAAGTCCTATCTCAGATTAGTGATGGTTTATCATATTACAGATCATACATCTGAGGGATAAGAGGGATAACTTTGGGATATTTGCCTCATAAGCAATCTATCTACCAGATTTGGTTTCTATTTCTCTGTCTTGCTAATGAAAAGATGACTGCTTTAAACAACAAAGGCTGAAGATTATTTAAGAGGTTTTTATGATGTGCTTTAACAAGTAAACTAAAATATAAATACACATTGAAATAAAGACTCTGATTGCATTAGACTACATTAGAATATTTTGGGGTGATGAATGCAGCCAACAACTAGATTAGAGTTGGCTCCTGTCCATGAATAGAGTTGAGAGCCACTTGGATCCTCCCAGCAAGGACTCTAGTTCTTAATTAACATAGACAATATTTTGGCTGTGTACATAGAGCTTGAATTTGGATAATATTTTGATAAATAATCAGAAATATTGTATTCAGCACTATTGTTCTGTTTTAAAAAAGCCTAAAAAAAATCTGTCTTAATGAAGAATTATTATTCACAAGTGATCCCAAATAAGTCACACGGTATTTGTTGCCTTAATATTGGTAAAAATGGTATAAAGACAAAATAACATATACTTAAGTGAAATAAATTGTAATAAATATAGCCTTATGCCTGTGTTATTTATACCCCTGGTTTAAAACATGACCTATATTTATTCTTCCTTTCTCAATTCTATTGTATTTTATGGTCATAACATTTTTGATATATTCTAATTGGTGGAATATGAAATAATTAAATAAACAATGAAATGTAAAGCATGTCAGTTAGTGATAAATGGCATGAAAAAATAAAGCAACAAGAAAAGGGTAACAGTTGTTAAGGTATATTTCTGAGGTGGAAAGGAAGAAGTGAGATGAACGAAGTCTTTACTGCAGAAGAGACTGGAAGAAAGTAGCCATCCATGTAAACATATGGTGAAGAGTGTTCCCGACAGAACTAGCAAATGAAAAGCTCATGATGATTTGTATATTACCTTTGAGGAAATGCAAGGAAGCCACCAGGAGTTGTTTACCACTTTGTCCATAGTATTTCAAAAGTCCTGGCCTCATTATGCTGCTGCTGCTGCTAAGTCGCTTCAGTCATGTCCTGTATCTGTATAACCACATAGACGGCAGCCCACCAGGCTCCCCCGTCCCTGGGATTCTCCAGGCAAGAACACTGGAGTGGGTTGCCATTTCCTTCTCCAAGGCATGAAAGTGAAAAGTAAAAGTGAAGTCACTCAGTCGTGTCTGACCCTCAGCGACCCCATGGACTGCAACCTTCCAGGCTCCTCTGTCCATGGGATTTTCCAGGCAAGAGTACTGGAGTGGGGTGCCATTGCCTTATCTGTGACCTCATTATAGGAACTCAATAAATAATTTGATGATTCAGTCCATCATTCTAGCGCTGAGGGAGTAAGGGGAGGAGTATAGGAGATTTAATACAGAAGTTCCAGAGGGGACTTATAGGCTAGTTTCAAAAACCTATGGCTTAGTCTAAGAGAAATGGGAAGTCATTAGGGCATTTGGAAAGTTCAAGTAATAGCAACTGAAATATGTTTTAATAGGACCTTCTGGTGTTGTGATTTTAGAGACTTAAGAAGAAAAGGTAAGAAGCCAGGAGAGAAATGCTAGTGTTTTGGACCAAGATAGTTTCAGTGGATTTTGTAGAAATGGTAAGATTCTATATGTGCTTTGAATATGTAAATAGTAGGACTTACTAACAGATTTATGAATGTGATTAGAAAAGAGTCAAAGAGGACACCAAGGTTGTTGCATGAGTATCTGTAAGAATGTTATAAAGCATCCATAAGCATTATATCTACGTTAGATATAGTTCCCTGTGCTATGCAGTGGGACCTTGGTTATCCATTTTAAATTTAGCAGTGTGTAATGCTGATCTCAAACTCACTAACTATCCCTTCCTCCTTCCCTTCCCTGCTGGGAAGCATAAGTTTGTTCTCTAAGTGTGGATTTTGTTGTATGGCTGAGTTGCTCTTCTGTGCACCTGAAATTATCATAACATCATTAATCAGATGTACTCCAAAATAAAATTAAAAGTTTTCAAAAAAGAGTTATATATACTAAGCTGAGGAAGACTGTGGGAAGAACACAAGCAGAAGAGATGTAGAACAAGGAGTTTGTTTGGGAATACATTGAGTTTGAAATGTGTGTTAGACAATTTATGAAGCTGAATGGACAACTAGAATCGCAATGATGAATTTCAAGCAATAGTTCTAGACTTGAGAGGTCATAACATACATGGTATTTAAAGCCACGTGATGAGATCATCAAGACAGTGAGGGTATGAAGGAAATAGCCACAACTGAACTCTGAGGCACACTGATAGTCAAGAGATAAGAAGATGAGAAGGAGCCCATGAATGAGATTATGAAGAAATGGCAGTGAAATAGAAAGAACACAAAAATAAATTTTGGCAGGACCACATATCAAAGAGAATGTGATGAAGTCAATACATCAATAAGATGAGAGAGGGTATGTCAAATAAGCTGAAAACTGATAGGACAGGCATTGATGGTTTGAACAAAAATCTGCAAAAGAACAGTGAAAACAAGTTTAATTAAGAAGGTTTAAATCAGAACAAGAAAAAAAGAATTATAAACAGCAAAAGGAGGCAAGTCTTTTGACATTAACAGAGAGAGCAGGTGGTATCTGGAAAGATATGTGTGCTTCAGGTTTTGTTTGTTTTAAGTAGGATAGTATTACATGATACTTACATGATCATGAGAATGATTCGATAGAGTGGAGAAGTTGACAATGCAGGATGGAAAGGGAGCACTTTGATACAATGATGTACTTTGATACAGTGCTGTACTTGAATGGATGATAGGTTGTTCATAAATATGAATGGGCAACTTATCCGTAATAGCAGAAAAGAAGGCGGAGAGAGAATACGGACAGATTGGTAATGTGCGGAAATCATCTCTTCTTTTTCATGTTATATCAGTGAAACAGAAAAGAAGATTATCCACCAGGGGTGAAGGAGGAGGCAGGAGGTGCTAGAAAATTAACGAGAAGAGAAAAGAGGAGACCATGTTCATCTGAAACTGGAAACATGAACAAACTAGGAAACGTATTAGACTTACTAATATTAACACTATGGGCTCATGTAGGTGTGTGGTCATTAAGTTAAAACGAGATCAGTGGACACAGTTTTGTCTTATTCCCCAAACATGTTCAGCTACCTGGTATGGACATGGAGAAGACGTTGGGCTGCGTATAACCAGGATTGGGGCAAGAATTTGTCACAAGTGAACAATATATTCTATGTGATATGCATTCACATATAAATAACTTCAAAATAAATGAATAAATACCCATCCATGTGAACATATATATGTATAACAACATGGGGGACTTCCTGGTGGTCCAGTGGCTATGACTCTGAGTTTCCCATGCAGGGGGCCTGGGTTCAATGCCTGGTCAAAGGAATGAGATCCCACATGCTACAATTAAGGACCCTCCATGTCACGAGCAGAACCCAGAGCAGCCAAATAAATAAATAAATAAATAATATTAAAAAGTAAAAGATCCTGTTTTTGTCTGATTTTAAAATTAGAAACAACATAAAAACTACTCTTTTGCCTGTGTAATCTCAAGAAATCATATTTAAAATACCATAGACAAAATAATGTAAAATCATTCAATAAAAATAAAGAAAACATTCAGCAATGAGCTGGATGAAATTGAAAGTGATTTACATAGTTCACATATCCTTGCGGATACTGATATTTCAATTATTGTATCTTTAGCAAGAGTCAAATATCAATCTCTCTGTCTCTCTCCTCATCCCTCTCCACCACCACCCACACACAAGCGCTTTAATGTGTTTATCTGGGATAGGGAAATAAGTGGTGCCTGGTCAGGCATCAGTATAACTGCAGCTCAGAAGTCATCCATGGATCTTCGAATATGAGAACTACAACTCCTTCTAGTGGAAGTGAGTGGTTTCTTTTACCTAGAGAGTGATGAAGATGTACCTTTATCTTTCATTGGAGGCAAAGTCACTGTTCATTCAGCATTTACAATAAAGATTTAACTATCTCCCAAAAGCTACTTTGACAAAACAGATGGAAGGTTTCATTAAAAATATAAGACTCATCCTGAAAAACAAAACAAAAATTTTTAAATGTCCCATTTTTACAGTAGGTTCTCAATAACTGGTGAAAAAACAATTTCATAAAACTTGTGACAGAGATTTCTTTGTAATAATGTAAAATCATTAAATAAAAATAAAGAAAACATTCAGCAATGAGCTGGATGAAATTGAAAGCGATTTACATAGTTCACGTTCATGCTTTTCAGTATCAAACATTTTTGAACGTCTACCTACTTTCACAAACCTTTCTGACCAATTCCAGAGAAAAAACTATTTTAAGAAAAATGTGCATGTGCTAAGTCACTTCGATTGTGTCTGACTCTTTGCTACACTGTGGACTGTAGCCTGCCAGGCTCCTCTGTCCATGGGATTTCCCAGGCAAGAATACTGGAATGGGTTGCCATTCCCTTCTCGAGGAGATCTTCCCAACCCAGGGATTGAACCCACGTCTCTTATGTCTCCTGCATGGGTATGTGTGCTCTTTTCATTAAGAAAAAATGGTGGAATTATTGCATGTCTATAAAGTGTATTCAAAAATAGACTTCCAAATTTTATTAGAGAGTTGAGAGAGTTGAGTTATCCTTTGAACTTCCCATTAACTGTTATTGAACTTCAGAGTTACGGTCTATCCATATTTACCATAGACCAAGAGAATGAATATAAGTTAAATAAGCAGGGTGACACTATACAGCCTTGACGTACTCCTTTTCTTATTTGGAACCAGTCTGTTGTTCCATGTCCAGTTCTAACTGTTGCTTCCTGACCTACATATAGGTTTCTCAAGAGGCAGGTCAGGTGGTCTGGTATTTCCATCTCTTTCAGAATTTTCCACAATTTTTGGGATCCACACAGTCAAAGGCTTTGGCATAGTCACTAAAGCAGAAATAGATGTTTTCCTGGAACTCTCTTGCTTTTTCAATGATCCAGCAGATGTTGGCAATTTGATCTCTGGTTCCTCTGCCCTTTCTAAAACCAGCTTGAGCATCTTGAAGTTCATGGCTCACGTATTGCTGAAGCCTGGCTTGGAGAATTTTGAGCATTACTTTACTAGCATGTGAGATGAGTGCAATTGTGCGGTAGTTTGAGCATTCAGAGTCCTTTGGACTACAAGGAGATCCAACCAGTCCATTCTGAAGGAGATCAGCCCTGGGATTTCTTTGGAAGGAATGTTGCTAAAGCTGAAACTCCAGTACTTTGGCCATCTCATGCGAAGAGTTGACTCATTGGAAAAGACTCTGATGCTGGGAGGGATTGGGGGCAGGAGGATATGGGGACGACAGAGGATAAGATGGCTGGATGGTATCACCGACTTGACGGATGTGAGTTTGAGTGAATGCTGGGAGATGGTGATGGGCAGGGAGGCCTGGCATGCTGTGATTCATGGGGTCGCAAAGAGTCGGACACGACTGAGTGACTGAACTGAACTGAACTGAACTGAAGAGGATGAAAGTGGGAGTCGGTGCACGTCATAAGTGTTTATGTCACACTCACAGCTCTCATTTCTCTGTCAATATTTATACAACTGCTTGAAATGTGAATTCCATTCCCTTGCAGGAATATCCTTTAGTTTCAGAAAACATCCTTTTCTCAAACTGCAGGTCTAGATGCTCTACGTCTGCCAAAAAGTTTAGCACTTGAGTAAGCTTCCAGGATTCACATATTTCTTCACAACTTTTTCCATTAATTCAGGAAAAAAATGATTTAGTTTTAAAAAGACTTTAAATTTGGGACAGTCTTCAGGAGAATTCTCGGAGTTTTCTTAATTTGGGGCTTCTGAAGGATAAGTCTTAGATTAGAAACCTTGCTACACCAAGATAATTTGCTCCAGGAACTTCTGTTGTTTTGGTTTCCCAATAGCTGCCACTATATTGACATTCAAAGTTTTGATATTTCCAAAGTTTTTCCTTTTATGTACTCAGTTTATTAGAATAACACATGTGTCACCCTGATATCTCTCTCCTCTCCTCACTCTTTTCATCTACCAATTTCTCATTTTAAGTAGTACCTGTCAAAGTTGATAACATTTAAATTACATTCTGTAAAAGTATTCAATTCTTCTATGAATGTTTTATAGGTTGACTGAATATACAGACAAGGCTTGCATTCTATTTTTTTGTAGTAAACAATTTTTAAATTCTACCTACCAACAGTAGGTAGAATTATTTTTTCTTCTTTAAAGATAAAATTTAATAACCTCTGCTCCAGTCAGACAATCATTGCTAGTATACAGGTAAAACTAACTTGTATTTGTTATAGAGTCATCGATTTTTCAAAAATCATGCAATATTAAAACATGATTTGCAAAATATATTAATTATGGCTTTTTCTTATAAATTAACTCTGTAGCTTTCCTTTTTCTTTTTCACAAGAAAATGCTATATTTATGAAATGCAAGCAAGTGATGATTCAATTAAGTTTAATGTATTTTATTTTTTGTTTCAGAAGATATTACCATTGAAGCACAGTAATTCTGTATTTTAACTTTTACCAACTGATTTTTAGGTGCACCATATGATTTTAATTTGGAGTATGTTTTATTGCAAAATCATTTTCAGATATATATTTATTATTCTAACATCCATTTCTTTGATTCTCATATTTGTTTTGCTAACTTTTTGTCAAGGCATAATGAGTAGTGAATTTTCGAAATAATTTTGTCCTTCAAAAATGCTATTTTTTTTTTTTTTTTTTGTCGCTAGAGTAACTGAGCCTCACACTTACCTGATAGTATAATGGAGTACACAATTATTGGTCCATAAAAATACTAATTCCAAATTTTGAAAAATTTTGTTCCAATGTCTTCCTATATTCAGTGTTTCTGATTTATCAAGACAGTCTTATATCAGTACTTTATAAAAGACATATTTCCTTTTTCTGCATATTCTTGCCAAAACTTGCTATTTCTTGTCTTTTTAATGCCAGCCAATTTGAAAGCAATGTTGGTGGAAATGTAAATTGGTTCAAATGAACATCTTAATAGATTTCTTTTTTCACTATTTTTACACTTCACTATAACCAGGCATCAGGAAATCTTTTGCCTTTTTGATTTTCCTTCAGTTGGCCTTTTCACCTTTGTTATATAATGAAGTTACCAAATATCAATATTTTATATCTAGATAATTATAAAAACAGCTACCTATTTCTGATTAAAAACCAATCATTTTTTCAAACTGCAATATTCCTTTTGAAAGGTCAAGTGTATGCTATAATGAGTAAGTTACAGAGATTTGCTGCAAAACATACTGACTACAGTTAACAAAGTATTTTGCACTTCAAATTAACAACAACAACAAAAAAAAAACCACAAGGAAACTGGAAAGTGTTGTCTATTTTCTATTTTCTTGAGAGTGGTGATAATATCAGATATTTGCACATATCCAAACTCATCAAATTGTACACATTAAATTGTGCAGTTCTTTGCTTATCAATTATCTCCAAAAAGCTGTAAAAGAAAAGCCAAATGTAACAATAATACAACGTATGAAAAAATAAAATTTAAACACATTTCGCATGATGTAAAGCATCAGTTCAGTTCAGTCGCTCAGTCGTGTCCTACTCTTTGTGACCGCGTGAATCACAGCAAGCCAGGCCTCCCTGTCCATCACCAACTCCCGGAGTTCACTCCGACTCATCTCCATCGAGTCAGTGATGCCATCCAGCCATCTCATCCTCTGTCATCCCCTTCTCCTCCTGCCCCCAATCCCTCCCAGGATCAGTCTTTTCCAGTGAGTCAACTCTTTGCATGAGGTGGCCAAAGTACTGGAGTTTCAGCTTTAGCATCATTCCTTCCAAAGAACAACGCAAGGCTGATCTCCTTCAGAATGGACTGGTTGGATCTCCTTGCAGTCCAACGGACTCTCAAGAGTCTTCTCCAACACCACAGTTCAAAAGCATCAATTCTTCCGCGCTCAGCCTTCTTCACAGTCCAACTCTCACATTCATACACGACTACTGAAAAAACCATAGGCTTGAATAGGTGGACCTTAGTCGGCAAAGTAATGTCTCTGCTTTTGAATATGCTATTTAGGTTGGCCATAACTTTTCTTCCAAGGAGTAAGCGTCTTTTAATTTCATGGCTGCAGTCACCATCTGCAATGATTTTGGAGCCCCAAAATATAAAGTCAGCTACTGTTTCCACTGTTTCCCTATCTATTTCCCATGAAGTGATGGGACCGGATGCCATGATCTTCGTTTTCTGAATGTTGAGTTTTAAGTCAACTTTTTCACTCTCCTCTTTCACTTTCATCAAGAGGCTTTTAGTTCCTCTTCACAAAGTATACACAACAATAAGAGATTTGTGAAACACTCGACCTATCTTATTTCATAAACCTCCTAAAGGCAAACTCCCAAAGGGAAGCTTACTCTCAACTTGTGATAGCTTATCTTGTGGAGGTCTGAAAGTAGATAAATAAAAAACCAAGAGTTGTTATTATCAGGGAGTGGGCTTCCCTGATGGCTCAGCAAATTAAGAATCCACCTGCAATTCAAGAGATGCAGGATCGATCCCTGATTCAGGAAGATCCCCTGGAGAAAGGAATGGCAACCCACTCCAGTATGCTTGCCTGAAAAATCCCCTGGACAGCGAAGCCTGGCAGGCTATATACAGTCCATGGGGTGACAAAGAGTCAGACACAACTGAGCACATAGCACTTATCAGGGAGTATGCTTTTAAAAGTTATTTTATATTAACAACTGTTGCCCATTTTAGGACTATTTTCCAGTTAAGATCTAACCTAGAAGTGACTTTTCTTGTCTAATACAAAGCCTGAGTAATGTCTTTACTCTATTACACTGCAGCTGTACAAGAGAGATGCTGGATGATACAGATAATCCAACCGAAGCTGGCATTTTCCAAGAAATTGAAAGAAAAAAAAAAAAAGGCAGATCAGAGAGCACTAAGTAATGAGCATATCCATGAAAAATTTTGTAGAATCTATTGGAAGATTAAGAATCTGCTTATGCTGCAAAATTTGACAGTTTTATGAAAAAAGGGGACTTCACCTGATTATGATTTATTACTTTATGTTTGAATTTAATATATAATAGTAAAGTCTGTAATAAAGATAAGTAGTAACTTAAGTGCATAACAGGAAAAATAAAAATAGGATATAATCACTAGTACAATCAGGAAGGCAAATAGGTAGCAGTACAGAATTAGAACCAAAGAAGGGAAACCATCCTAACCATACATGAGCAAGATCACACAAATCATTCCATAGTGAGGAAGAGAGAGGGAAGAAAAAAGCACTGGAGGCAGAATGAGTCTCAGTCCACGAGCAAATAGGAGGGTGCCTTTTCTAGGACAGTTTGGAAGTCAGGGAGACTGTGTAAATAGTAGGTCTCTTAGATGAAGAACTGATAAGTTACACTGCAAAGAGGAAAAGAAAGGTTCTCCTTGTTTTCCTCAACCTCTGCAAAACCAGATCTGAAAGAGAAGCACTGCTGGAGTTCACTTTGAGGAAGAGCAGAAATGTTTTTTCTCAGGAAACATTCCAGAGATACCACATTTAAAAGTGTGGCTTATCTTTCCTCAGAGATGTTAAACATTAAGGGAGATCTGTGGCTTGGCTCAGAGCCTGTTCCTTCCCTCTTGTCTCCCAGGAACTATGCTTAAGTACTCTGGCAGTTTTAATCACCTCACTGTTTCTTGCCCTTTTCACTTAAGTGTACTCAAATCCCTCTCATCTCAACAAAACCAGAAATTTCATTGTTTCTAATGTATCTATTTTATGTGTCCTGTAATTTACCTTTGCATTGCCAAACTTCCCTAAATATTAACTCATGTTTTCCTCTATGTTCTAAGGCCTGAGTCACATCTCAATCTACTTTCACTTGCCTTTCCTACAAATCATGGCTAAAATTTATTCTCTCAAAGGCTACTAATGAGCTTATAATTGCTAAATCCTATGGTCATGAAGCAATCTTTTTCTTATTGGGCTTTCCACCTTGACGATTTCCCACCTCATTATTAATTTTTTAAATTTATTTATTTTAATTAATTTATTTTTTGGAGGCTAATTACTTTACAATATTGTATTGGTTTTGCCATACATTGACATGAATCAACCACGGGTGTACATGTGTTCCCCATCCTGAACCCCCCTCCCACCTCCTTCCCCATCCCATCCCTCTGGGTCATCCCAGTGCACCAGCCGTGAGCAGCTAGTATCATGCATCAAACCCAGACTAGCAATCCATTTCACATGTGATAATGTACATGTTTCAGTGCCATTCTCTCAAATCATCCCACCCTTGCCCTCTCCACAGAGTCCAAAAGACTGTTCTATACATCTGTATCTCTTTTGCTGTCTCGCATACAGGGTTATCGTTACCATCTTTCTAAATTCCATATATATATGTTGCTGCTAAGTCACTTCAGTCATGTCCGACTCTGTGCAACCCCATAGATGGCAGCCCACCAGGCTCTGCCGTCCCTGGGGTTCTCCAGGCAGGAACACTGGAGTGGGTTGCCATTTCCTTCTCCAGTGCATGAAAGTGAAAAGTGAAAGTGAAGTCACTCAGTCATGTCTGACTCTTCGCGACCCCATGGACTGCAGCCTACCAGGCTCCTCCATCCATGGGATTTTCCAGGCAAGAATACTGGAGTGGGGTGCCATTGCCTTCTTCAATATATGTGTTAGTATACTGTATTGGTGTTTTTCCTTCTGGCTTACTTCACTCTGTATAACAGGCTTCAATTTCATCCACCTCATTAGAACTGATTCAAATGTATTCTTTTTAATGGCTGAGTAATACTCCATTGTGTATATGTACCACAGCTTTCTTATCCATTCATCTGCTGATGGACATCTAGGTTGCTTCCACGTCCTGGCTATTATAAACAGTGCTGCGATAGACATTGTGGTACATGTGTCTCTTTTAATTCTGGTTTCCTCAGTGTGTATGCCCAGCAGTGGGATTGCTGGCTCATATGGCAGTTCAATTTCCAGTTTTTTAAGGAATCTCCACACTGTTCTCCATAGTGGCTGTACTACTTTGCATTCCCACCAACAGTGTAAGAGGGTTCCCTTTTCTCTGAAATAACCAATCCATTATTTCCAGTAACCAGCCCAGGAGGCCAGCCTGCTATCTATAAATCAGACTTATGGAAAGTCAGATCATTATCTCTAGCAATGGGTCCAGGAAACCAAACATAACCCCTATAAGCATTAGCCCCAAATAGCAGTACTTGATTAGTAACTGATCATTCCCTCTTGACCTTTGTTTCACTTCCACTTGTGGCCAGCCAGAGAAATCCAAACATATTTTCCTGGCCAGTCACATAGGATGCCCCAATTCTAGTTGGCCCATTGAGGCTATCTATGTCAATAGACTACAAACAGGGCATAGTTAAAATCTAGTTTTTAAAATTTTCATTGAAAAGCTTTCCACTTTCTCATATAAGAATTTCTCTGTATTCACTTACTAACATTAGAAAACTAACTGTATGCCCACTCTGCTCCATGTGCACTTAATTTTTTTGCAGACACTCAATACAGCTTGCTATCAAATGCTTGTAATCATTAACAATCCAGTTTTCTTATCATTTTGAATGAGGATCTATAAAATATACATATTTATGCATATAATATATTTTTAATGCATATGCATGCTTGCATGCTAAGTTGCTTCAGTCGTGTCTGACTCTTTGTGACCCTATGGACTGCAGCCCACCAGGCTCCTCTGCCCATGGGATACTCCAGGAAGAACACTGGAGTGGGTTGCAATGCCCTCCCCAGGGGATCTTCTTGACCCAGGGACTGAATCCATATGTCATGTCTCCTGCATTGGTAGGTGGGTTCTTTACCACTAGTGCCACCTGGGAAACCCTTTCTAATGCATGCAAGATATTAAAGGACAATTTCTTCTGAAGACATAATGAACAGTGTTACTGTTCTCTTTGAAAGTACCCAATTTGGAAGAATTTTAAAGTTTAGAACACAGAGTCACTTGTATGATTTTTAAAAAGGAATTTGGATACTTTTTAGATTTAAATTCAATACTTTCCCTTGTACCTTTGAATACATCTTACCTAGAAAATAAAGTTAAATAATTGATCTATTAAAAAAAAAAACACATATTTGCTTGAATTCCAGTGATTTTTTCAGGATGTTTCTTGACGAACCTATACTTTTTTCTTTTCCATTAAATTTACACTATGAGATATAGCTTAAATATCTAATTGAAGGCATTTACTGCAAAATAGTCATTTCTCATGCATGTGTATGCTCAGTTGTGTCCAAATCTTAGTTTTTATTTTTTTAAATTTTTTTTTCTATTTTTTTCTTCTTTTCTCTTTTTTCTTTTTTCTTCTTTTTTTCTAGTTCTGAATGATTTATTTTTAATTTAAATTTATTTTAATAGGAGGCAAATCTTAGTTTTTAATATTGAGCTGCATCAGCTTTTAGTATATTTTGGAGATTAATCCCTTGTTGTTTGCTTTGTTTGCAAATATTTTCTCCCATTCTATTTACTCCCATTCTTTTCATTTTGTTTCTAGTTTCCTTTGCTGTGCAAAACCTTTAAAGTTTAATTAGATCCCATTCCTTTATTTTTGTCTTTATTTTTATTATTCTCAGTGATGGATCAAAAATATCTTGCTGCAATTTATGTCAGAGAGTGTGTCCTGCCTATGTTTTTCTGTAAGAATTTTATACTGCCTGGCCTTTCATTTAGATCTTGAATCCTTCTTGAATTTATTTTTGTGTACAGAGGTTCCTTAAAAAAATAAAAACAGAACTAGCATATGACCTAGCCATTCCATTCCTAGGCATATACCTGGAGAAAACCATAATTCAAAAAGACATATGAACCTAAATGTTCATTGCAGCACTGTTTACCATAGCCAGCACATGGAAGCAACTTAAATGTCCATCTACAGAAAAATGGATAAAGATGATGGGGTACATGTAAACAATGGAATATTACTCAGTCATAAAAATTACAAAATACTTCCATTTGTAGCAACATGGATGGGTCTAGAGATTGCCATAATGAGTGAAGTATGTCAGACACAGAAAGACATATATGGCATCACTTTTATGTGGAGTCAAAAAAAAGTTGCAAATAGG
This sequence comes from Ovis aries, assembly GCF_016772045.2. Classification (NCBI taxonomy): domain Eukaryota; kingdom Metazoa; phylum Chordata; class Mammalia; order Artiodactyla; family Bovidae; genus Ovis; species Ovis aries. Next base: position 48,605,090 of record NC_056071.1, on the reverse strand, counting down.
CTTATTTACAAAATAGAAGCAGAGTCACAAATGTAAAAAACAAATTGATGGGATAAACTGATAAAAAAATATCAAGGGAGAAGGAAGTGGAGGGATAAATTGGGATATTGGGATTGACATATATATACTCAGTTCAGTTCAGTTCAGTTCAGTCACTCAGTCGTGTCCGACTCTTTGCAACCCCATGAATTGCAGCACACCAGGCCTCCCTGTCCATCACCAGCTCCCGGAGTTCACTCACACTCACGTCCATCGAGTGGGTGATGCCATCCAGCCATCTCATCCTCTGTCGTCCCCTTCTCCTCCTGCTCCCAATCCATCCCAGCATCAGAGTCTTTTCCAATGAGTCAACTCTTCGCATGAGGAGGCCAAAGTACTGGAGTTTCAGCTTTATCATCATTCCTTCCAAAGAAATCCCAGGGTTGATCTCCTTCAGAATGGACTGGTTGGATCTCCTTGCAGTCCAAGGGACTCTCAAGAGTCTTCTCCAACACCACAGTTCAAAAGCATCAATTCTTCGGCGCTCAGCCTTCTTCATAGTCCAACTCTCACATCCATACATGACCACAGGAAAAACCATAGCCTTGACTAGACGGACCTTAGTCAGCAAAGTAATGTCTCTGCTTTTGAATATATATACTACTATATATAAAATAGATAACTAATAAGAACCTGCCCTATAGCATAGGGGACTCAACTCAGTACTCTGTAATGGCCTATATGGGAAATAATCGCAAACAAACCAAAAAGCAAAAAGCAGATGTATGTATATGTATAATTGATTCATTTTGCTTTACACTTGAAAGTAACACAGCATTGCAAATTGACTATTCTCCAATGGGGAAAAAAAGATTAAGAACAAAGACCAGAGCAGATGATGTACATGATGTGATCAAGGAATAGGAAGGAGAATATTGTGACTGGAAGAGAGAGAGAGAGAGAGAAAAATAAAAATGGGCTTGGAGTCACAGATGAAGACAGATTCCAAACCTAGAGCCAGATCATGAAGGCCTCTTAGGTCAGGGCAACTGTGTTGACCTTCACCCTGGGAAGGGATAGCCTTAGAGGAGCTTGACAAAGGCATAACATAGATAGAGTTATGTTTTATGTTCTGCTATTCAGATGTTCTACTGGTGATAAACAATTACAGTTACAGTAGAACTGAAAGGGAAATGTCTGGTTCATATCAAAATGAGGAAATTCTCAGAGCACTGTTTGCTATATGTGTTGGAAATTCACAAGATCACAAATAAAAGGGATTGGATTAGATAATATCTAGAGATTTGACTATAATGCTATGGTTAGCTTCTTACAGGTTAGGGGTTAGGGTAATTATCACATAATTAAGTCTGAAATGTGGAAAGTGTTTAATCCACATTTATGAAGAAAAGTCTTTTCTCAAACTCACATTAAAAGTAGTGCAGGCATTCGATCCTATTTTCAGCTTCTTTTTTTTAACTAAATGTTAAGATAAGTTTGGCTTTTTATAAATGTATTGAAAAAATTTTCACAACTTATAAAACAATTTTTAGGTAGAAAGCAATAATCTAATAACAATAAAAATGCTACTCACCTAGTTTAAGAATAATGACTCATATACATTAATATTGAAATATTAAAAATTGCTGATTTTGGTGAAAAGCTATTAGATATATAAATACAATAAAATATGTTTATGAAGTAGCATATTTTGTTAATTTAACAAGTATAATTGAGTTTTCACTATTTATCAGTTTTATGAGTTTTCCACATAAGGTAATATAGCTTTTGAAGACCATGAAATATTTATTCTTATTAGTTCATCTCAATATCCTGTTATTGAGATTATTCTTTAAAAAGAGAATCAAAATATCAAGTGCCTTTGTTAAATATTTTGCATTTAGAGCTTAATTAGTTGGGTAGGAATTCAATATTGAATTATCATATGACTTAATAGGAAACATAATGTTCTTTATTAAATTGTTCCTCTTTAGTGACCTCATATTAGAGGAAAAAGATAAATCACTATATGATCCTAAATCATTTCACAAAAATTATTTTGCTAAATTTACTTAAGGAATAAGATTTCAAAAATTATGTAATCTTACTTTTAAAACTACCTCTAAAAGCATCATTTACTATCATAATCTAGGACAAAAGATATAATCAGACTGATAAGCATAATTCATTGACAAACATAAGGGAAATGGAAGAGAATATAGAGGCTAAGGAGAATACAAAGTAATATTATATAGTAAATGCAGTTCAATATTTTCTTAATATTAAAATTTACAAAGACAAGTGGTGAAAATTTATATAAAAGAAATTTAAATGCATAAATGAATGACAGCTACCAATACATGTCAGGCCAGGAATATAGTTTAACTTTGACAGCAGATAGAAATATTCACTCATCACTTGTCTTCAGAGACAATGGAATAATTAAGCTTATAGTGTCCTTCTTTGTTTCCCCAGTGAGCCATGTTCTCTACAGCTAGTATAAAGCTGAAAACATGAAATCGGATTTAATGAATTGGCTAGCTAGTAAATTGTGGGTTTCTCGAGAGCTGAAGTTATGTTTTATTAATTTATTTATTCTGGTGCTTCCTTTAGTGCAGTAATGGCTTATTAAGGAAAGCCTAAAGGACCAGTCTGAATCACTGTAGTACTTCTTAGTCTCACACTTTCTTCTATTTATTTTAGCTGCTTTTTATCCCCAATGACTCTAACAAAAATGCCACCAAATGACATCATCTTATCCTAATCCAACTGTTATTTCTAAGAACACATTTTATTTGTCTTCCCAGAAGCCTCCCACATTTTAATTTGCAATAAATTAATATTCCTTATAGGATGTCTCTTTCTAAGGAGTCCTTGACTGTACCTTGGTTTTGTTTTCCTCCAATCTCCATATTTCTTTTTTACAATTTCCTTTGTTGGTATAGGTGCCTTACTCTCATTTCCATGTTTTTGAAGCATCCTAGGACCTTGTCCCATTGGCTGTTCATTTGAGTTTTATCCCTATGGGATCTCACTGACTTTGTAATTAGGAAAAAAAAAAAAACCCAAAAAAACAAACATCTAAATGGAATCCTTGCTTGACTGTGGTCTGAAACCGTCCTTTTCCCTTCATCACCCTGATCAAGCCATTTATTGCTTAGTCACTAAGTTGTGTCTGACTCTTTTGTGACCCCATGAACTGTAGCTTGCCAGGCTTCTTCTGTTCATGGGATTTTTCAGGCAAGAATACTAGAGAGGGTTTCCATTCCCTTCTACAGGGCATCTTCCAGACCCAGGGACTGAACCTGGGTCTCTTGCATCGCAGGAGATGCTTTACCATCTAAGCCACCAGTGAAGTCCATTGAATGGATAAAGCCAAGATAAAGACTGCGGGCTCTCACAAATATCTGTGGCGTGCTTCTGTTCCGGGTTTGGCTATAGCACATTTATCAGTCCTCTTAGATTTAGTTGATGTCATGAAATTAGCTCTGGCCAATGCGTTATGGTAGGGCTTCCCCGGTAGCTCAGCTGATAAAGAATCTGCTTGCAATGCAGGAGACCCCAGTTTGATTCCTGTGCTGGGAAGATCTCCTGGAGAAGGGATAGGCTACCCACTCCAGTATTCATGGGCTTCCCTTCTGCCTCAGACAGTAAAGAATCCGCCTGCAATGTGGGAGACCTGTGTTCAATCCCAGGTTTGGACGATCCCTTGGAGGAGGGCATGGCAACCCACTCCAGTATTCTTGCCTGGAGAATCCCCATGGACAGAGGAGCCTGGCAGGCTACAGTCCATGGGGTCACAAAGAGTCGGACATGACTGAACAGCTAAGCAAGCAGCACAATGAGTTATGAGTGAAAGTGATGCATGTCATCTTCAGACATGATTCTTAAAAAGCTTTTCTGTTTGATGTTATCTTTCCATGTCTCCTGGCCAGAGGCAGAGAGGATATTTAATTCAGTATGGGGTGCTGCATTATACACCTCTTCCACTTTGCTATTACGTGTGCAGGGGAGGGGTCAGGGTTATTTGTTGGGTTATTGGGATTCTAATTTTCTGTTTTATCTTTAAATGTTTTATATTGATTAAATACAGTATATACAGAAGAAGTTTGCTCTTTTGCACTTCTGTGGACAAGGATGACAATTTTATTGCATTTATCAACTGTCTAATTCAAGAACATTCCTTTCTTTTCCCTGGAGAAGGGAATGGCTACCCACTCCAGTATTCTAGCCTGAAGAATGCCATGGACTGTATAGTCCATGGGGTCGCAAAGAGTCAGACATGACTGAGTGACTTTCACTCACTCACTCCTGTCTTTTAGTATAGCAAAGTATCGTTTCTTTATTGGAACAAACTGTTTCAAATAAAGTTTGGGAGAGTTTCATGTTTCTTTCCATTTTTACTTTTCTTTTTTGTTGTTGTTCTGCACTAAATTTCCCTGATGCGTCATGGTTGTTCTCTTTGCTGCCTATTTCTTTAGGGCTCCTCACACTTGCTTCTATTTCTCTTCTGTCCTCAAGGCATTATCATTCTAAAGCAATAGTCTTATGTTCCCTGTGTGCCTTTAATTTCCTTTTCTGTAGTTAGTGCTTTGATCTACCGATAGACTTTTTCAGTATTTTAATACATAGAGTGGACTTTCCTATCCTGGGGATAGCTTTTGATCAATCTCTGTCCTGTTTATTACCCTTTTTGTCTTTGCAGTTTTCTCTGGATTTTGTTTCTCTCTGTGAAGACATTGCAGGAGAAATGTGGTGAATGGCTTGCCTGAACTGGGTGATGCTGTGCATGAATGTTTGACAAGACTCTGTTTCCCAGTTAAACTCTTAAAGTCTTCTAAAATCTACATCTACTAATAGATTTTGAAAACATAAAGTTTTTGATTCTTAATACAACTCCAGGTGGTAAGTGCCCACTTTGGTTTTAGAGATAAGATGATTTCACAACACTGTTAAGAAAAAAAAAATTAATTCAGGTCTTCATATTTCCTAAACCATTGCTCATTCCTTTCTTCTGTATTCTCACTCAAATATCAGATTATTTGGTGATCTGTTTAATTTTTAGTCTTCTCACTTGCTTTCATCCTAGGTAAAACTCAGTGTTATGGTATCCTGCTAGGAAAAGAAACCTGAACACTTGAAGCTCAAACTGAAAAAGTTATTTTAACTAGAGTTGTGCTGAGTTGGTGATTTAGAATATACTTCAGTATTATTTGATATTTGAATAATCTCAGGCAAATATTATTTAATCTTGGTCTCCATACGATGATGAGTTTAAATCAAAGTTCTCATATTTCTCTCATAAATAATGAAATGTTTAAAAGAATATATGTCATGATGGTATATACCATTATGAGTGACTCATAATATACATTTAATATATAAACAAAATAGGAAAATTTCAAAACACTCCTAAATGCAAATTTTGGTGTGTGTGTGTGTGTGTGTATGTGTGTGTGTGTGTGTGCAATTATGAATGAAGAGGCTATAAACATCTGTGTGCAGGTTTTGTGTGGACTTGTTTTCAGCTTCTTTTGGTGAATACCAAGGAACCCAATTGCTGGATAGTATGGTAAAAATATGCTTACTTTTGTAAGAAACCTCCAGACTGTTTGAAAATGGCTGTACCATTTTGCAGTGAAAGAGTTCCTACTGCTCAACATTCTCACCAACATTTGCTGTTGGCAGTGTTCTAGATTTTGTTCATTCGAATAGATGTGTGGAGGTATCTCATTGCTATTATTGCTGTTTTAATTTGCATTTCCATATCATAATGGTATACAATACAGAACATCCTGTCATATCCTTATTTGCCTTTTGTATATCTTCTTTGGTGAGGTGTCTGTTAAGGTCTTTGGCCTGTTTTTAAATCAGGTTGTTCATTTTCTTACTGTTGTGTTTTAAATGCTCTTCATAATATATTTTGGATAACATGACTTTGTCAGATGTGTCTTTTGCAAATATTGCAAATATTAGCTTAATTAGACTGTCAAGGTGGTACATGGAGGAAAAATAATGATATTTGTTATCTGGGGCTTCCTAGGTAGTGCTAGGGGTGAAGAACCCACCTGTCTACGCAGAAGAAGAGATGCTGGTGTGATCCTTGGGTCGGGAAGATCCCCTGGAGGAGTGCATGGCACCCTACTCCAGAATTCTTGCTTGGGGAACCCCATGGACAGAGGAACCTGGCAGTCTAGAGTCGATAGGGTTACAGAGTTGGACATGACTGAAGCTACTTAGAACGCATGCATACATCTGTTATCTACTTTTGCAGTAATGCACTTTATGCTGGAATATTCCCAAAGCTCAGTAGCTTAGAAAGCAAAAACAGTTTCTCACACAGGTTTCCAAGGTGAGTGTAGTTTGACCGATAGTCTCCGCTTGGCTCCAGAGTGTTGTTTCAAGGTAGGTTTGACTCCAGGTTAGGACCAGGTCAGCTCCATGTGAATGTCAGTACTAGTAGATAGATAGCTGGCATGTACAAATCTCATAAGGAAAGAATCATAAGAGCTGAGCCAAACAATGCAGCCATAATTTAAGCCTGCTTGAAATATTATTCACAATAGTCAAAAGATGGAAGCAAGTCAAATGTCCATTGACAGATGCATGGACAAACAAAATTCGTTATGTGGTGGTTTAGTCGCTAAGTTGTGTCTGACTCTTGGGATCCCATGGATTGTAGCCTGCCAGGATCCTCTGTCCATGGGATTCTCCAGGCAAGAATACTAGAGTGGGTTGCCATTTCCTTCTCTAGAGGATCTTCCCAACCCAGGAGTCATACCCAGGTCTATGCCATATAATATTATTCAACCTTAAAAAGAAATGGAATTCTGATATATGCTACAATGTGCATGAACCTTGAAAACATTATGTTAAGGAAAATAAACCAGTCACAAAAAGGAAATACTATGTGATTCCACTTATGTGAAGTGCCTGGAATAGTCAAATCATAGAAACAAAAACAGAATAGTTGTTTAACTGGCACTGAAGGGGGAAATACTAAATTATTTTTTGCTGTGTATGGAGTATCAGTTTGAGATGATGGAAAGTTCTGGAGATGGACAGGGTGGTGTTACACAACACTGCCAATGTACATTGCCACTGAGTTGTGCATCTAAAAATGGATAATGTGTTAAATTTCACGTTACGTACATTTCAACAAATGTAAAAAAAAAAAAAAAAAAAAACACATACCCCCCCCAAAATTAATCATGAAAGGATACTAGGTGAATGATTTGAATATCCCAAGGCTTAACTAAATTTGTACCCAGAAGGGCCTTAAAACTTCCACAAATCTGACTAAGACAGATCTCAAGATTAGGGCACACAATTAAATTCCTTTTAATAAAACCAGTGAAATGGTGGGGACTTGGCTTGAGTTTTTGGGAGGTGGAATAGGAAGGTAGTGAAATACCAAAAACAAACTAAGAACTCTGTAGTTAGATTGATGAGAGAATACTACAAATGTATAAGACAGTGCCAGGAAACTGAGCTAAACACCATTGAATTTGTCTTGCTTCTTATAAAGATGCATACTTAAAGGTGAAAGAAAGCTAAGCTACTGTTGGCATTAAGCAATTCAGGGTGTTGGGAGAATGGACTAAAAAAAAGTAAACAAAGAAAGACTGACCAATGCACACTTTATTTTACTCAAAGTCTGCATCTGTGACTGTAGCAGTTTCAGCGACTGTGATATTTTCTAATTCAATAGAATTCTCCCACAGCAGAGCAGAAATCAATAAATGGGACTTCAACTAGCCTATCAACAATTGATGTTTGTCAAGAGAAAAGAAAAAAGTGAAGTATGTTTTCTCTGGTACATTCCTATGATAAATCATAACACTTAGGTCTTTGACCAGACAAGATAATGCATCAGCAAAAGTTATCATTAATTATCCTACTTTCCTGTAGCTCTCAAATTTGCTATCTCAAAGCTCTTTCTGCTTTTTAAAGTTTCCATATCAATAGTATAAGTCACTAATATTCAAAGAAGTCAATTATGTAATTAATATCTGATGATTATTACTGTGTTTCAAAGAATCAACCAGATGTCATATGATAGTTTTTTATCCAGGTAATAAATTGTGAAATAACGATAATTTGACTATATAGATTTGTCTTCTACATGAGCATCAGATTTATATTTGTCTATGTTCCTGTCAGTATTAGTAATGTGTATCATTAAAGAACACTAGGAGCAAGCAAGGTGAAAAGGAAAGGTCAAACAGAATAAATAGAGGACTATCTTAAATCAGTGAAGACAGTACATATGAAAATAGGAAAAAATAAAAGCTTAAAAAAGTATTTTAATGAATTATAGAATAATTAAAACATTTTCATGGAGATCAGGCTATTAAGAAAACACTTGCTTTATGCTAAAATCTATTCATTTTCACTTTGATAAAATACAAAGGCTTGTACTTATAGTTTTTTATTATGTATGGCATAATTAATCATATTTTGACTCCCACATATTGAGCAAGAATGATGTGCAATACCTTCCTGCAAATGAAACTCAAGGAAGTCTACAGGGAAAATCAGACAAACAAAAGCTCAACTTGCAGTAGCAAAGCAATTTTGTAAACTTCAGATCAAAAAAATAATAATCAAAGACACTGGAGATTGACCAAATGTAGGCAGAAATTAGAGAATATACTCACAAATGATGAAAATTATGCTGGATGAGATTCACATTCATATGGATTTTACCTGAAGGCCTTCTTCAAATTGTGGAATGTAGTACAGCTATAATCCAAGCCAAAAAAAAAAAATCTGGCACTTGTAAAATTCAAATAAAACTTTTATTGAATTCAGGCATTAGAGGAATAAGTTTGGGGCTATCATGCTTCTGAAAATTCAGAAGGAGAGCACCAGACAGAAAGATGTATTGGAATTTTTTAAAACGTTCATTAAACTAGGCTTAATTCCTTGAAAGACACCTGAACGGAACATATGCAGTATCTCTGAGGGTCTGAGCAGAAAACAACAGCTGGAGGCATGAAAAAGGTTGAACAGGAATTTCAGCTGCTATTCCCTGATGTTTCAAGTGAGACTGAGTTTGCAATTTCAATGTAACTAAGGTAACAACCTTAGTTACCTGATGCTGCTTAGTTGCTTCAGTCATGTTCGACTCTGTACAACCCTATGAACTACAGCCTGCCAGGCTCCTCTGTCAGTGGGATTCTCCAGGCAAGAATACTGGAGTGGGTTGCTATGCCCTCCTCCAGAGGATCTTCTCAACCCTGGGATTGAACCTGCGTCTCCTGCATTGCAGGCAGATTCTTTACCACTGAGCCAGCAGGGAAGCCCCAGGTAACAACCTGCTAAAACATAATAAAAATTATTCAGTGAAAGACAACAGAATTAGGGATTTTACAAGGCATCATCTGCAATATAGAGTACACAATTCAAAACACCAGGTGGGCTTTCCTGGTGGCTCAGTGGTAAAGAATCTGCCTGCAAATGCAGGAGACATGGGTTCGATCTCTGGTTCAGAAAGATCCTACAGATGGCAGAGCAACTAAGCCCGTGACCCACAACTATTTAGCCTGTGCTCAAGAGCTCAGGAACCACAACCACTGAGACCACGTGCCACAACTAGTGAAGCCCAAGCACCCTAGAGCCCTTGCTCCACAACCGAGAAGCCACAGCAGTGAGAAGCCCAAGGACCACAGCTAGAGAGTTGCCCCTGCTCTCTGCAGCTAGAGAAAAGGCCGTACACCAACGAAGATCCAGCACAGTCAAAAATACACAAATAAAATAAATAGTTAAAATGATGGAAAAAAAAAAAAACACATGAGCTATATGAAGAAACAGGAAAATGTAGACCAATAGATAAGAACGAAATAAGTAGAAACAAATTACAAAAAATTCATACAAATACTAGAATTCGAAGATGGCTTTTAAGCAGGATTATACATATGTTTAAGGACCTAAAGTAAAACAGTCATAATGAGTAAACAGGTGAAGAAGTACTACAGAAATATATATATATATATATATATATATATATATATATATATAAAATTGTTTAAGTGAAAACTACAATATCTTAAATAAAAACTTCATTGTATGAGTCTTATATCATACTGGAAAAAGTTAGAGAAAGTGTTGGTAACTTAGAAGATAAACCAATAGAATCTATCTGTATGACAGAGAAAAAAACGTTTTTAGTAAAGTGACATTGTCTTTAGCGACCTCTAGAAAAATATCAGGTGAATACCAAATGTACAATTGGAGCTACAGGAGGCAAGGAAAGGCAGAATTAAGCAAAAGCAGTAAAAAAGAATTAATGGTTTAAAATTTCTCACCATTGATGAAAAATATAAATTTATAATTTCAAAAGGCTCAACAGGTGCATAACATGATACAAAGAAAACCACACCTACAAAGTAGAAAAACTGTTGAAAACTAAAAAATTAAAATGTTGAAAGTAGCTAGAGAAGAATATGAATGCATTATATAAAGGAAATCAACTATACAAACGAAATCTGATTTTGTCTTGGAAATAATAGGGACCAGAAGATAAAGAAATATTTTTAACAGGGGGATAAAGACATTTAAAATACAAAAGATGTGATTGTTTGTTAACAGAAGAATTAATAACAAGTTTTTCAAACTAAAGGTAATGAAAACAGGAAAGGTTTGGATAAAGAAGAAAAACTGAAGAAAAATCTAAAATACAGCAAAATATGAGACATTTTAAATTCATAAAACTTATTTGAAGCACAACTAATTCCAGCTTTTAAAACAGTACATTATGGGCTTCAGTAGATGTGAAGGATATGATGGTTACAGTATTAAAATTACATGAGGGATAAACTTAAAGTAAAAATACAGCCATATTGAAAGTAAACCAATAAGAAAATATTGGGTTGGCCAAAATGTTCATTCGGGTTTTTAAATGGAAAAATAGAAGTTCAAGATATGCTGTTTCCTCTTTGTTTCATTTGTCCTTGTGTGTAACAAAATGGAATAATCACTATGGTGTATTAAACTTGATTTCAAGTTTAATCAGTCAGTTGTGATTGCAGTCAATGAATGCAGATTATCAGAAAAGACAGAATTTATTAGATGATCTGATTTTGGTATAACCATATGAAAGTCAAGATTTTCTTGCCTTCAATGATTTCTTTTAGTGCAGATTTTGAATCTCCTATGATGCTCTCTTTCTTTGTGAGTTATATCAGTTCACTGCTTTTACCTTCATCTAAATAATATCCAACATTTTACCATTCCTTTTAAGATTTATATTTATATATTCTGTTATTGACTTACAATCCTATTCTAGCTAGTCCCTTTCCCACGGCCACTTTTCTTTTGAGGTCTCTCAATCATATCAGCATATATGAAGTCATAGTGCTGTTAAAATTTCAGCTTTAATTTTTTTACCCATAGCTTATATTCTAATTTTGTTAACATATTTTAGGAAACAATAATTTATCACTTTCCAAAATCTCTTTCAGATATGCTGTCACTTATAGTTTATGTCATCTATATATTCTATTCTTTATACTTTCATCTGTGTATTTCTCATATTTTACCACATCTTGGATTCAAGGTTTTCAACTGAATTAAAATTTTACAGAAAGACACATCATTCCTGAACTTGATGATAAACTATTTGTCAAAAAGTTCACATGCTTGTAATATCAGCTGTAGTCCAGAAAATAAGATACTGTTTTATGTCACATTAATGATTCACTATTCTTCATGTGTCCTATTTTTCTTTCTATTAAAGTTTTATAGAAAAAAGTTTCTATTAATAGTTTAAAATAACTGCTGCTGCTGCTGCTAAGTTGTGTCAGTCGTGTCCAACTCTGTGTGACCCCATAGACGGCAGCCCACCAGGCTCTGCCATCCCTGGTGTTCTCCAGGCAAGAACACTGGAGTGGGTTGCCATTTCCTTCTCCAATGCATGAAGTAAAGTGAAGTCGCTCAGTCATGTCTGACTCTTTACGACCCCACGGACTGTAGCCTACCAGGCTCCTCTGTCCATGGGATTTTCCAGGCAATAGTACTGGAGTGGATTGCCATTTCCTTCTCCAGGGGATCTTCCCAACCGAGGGGTTGAACCCGGGTCTCCCACATTGTAGACAGACACTTAACCATCTGAGCCAATGCATGAAAGTGAAAAGTATAAGTGAAGTCGCTCAGTTGTGTCTGACTCTTCACGACCCCATGGACTGTAGCCCACCAGGCTCCTCCATCCATGTGTTCCTCCAGGCAAGAGTACTGGAGTGGGTTGCCATTGCCTTTTCCAGTTTAGAACTATTAAAGTTTTAATTCTCCATTTTCATATGATAAAAGTAGGATTTAGTAGTGGTTTCAAATTTTATCAAAATGTAAGGAAAATATACTCTTCACATTACAAATAATTCATTTCATGTAAGCTTTAAATATTTGTCTTAGATACTGCTGAGTGTAGTGGTCCAGAGTAATATTAGCCAAGTCACTTCCCTGAACAGCTGTTGTGCATAAAAAGAATCCTCTGATAAGAATTTTTAGAGTTTGTTTACATACTTGTTTGCAATTTTTGATGTGTGTGCAAAATGTTCTTATACAGCAATGCAAAATTAAATGATTCCTTAGTTTGCATTTGGTTTAATACCTAATAAAATCAATAAAAGACATACTTATTTTTAAATTGCAGACAGTAACTATTAAAGAAAATTACATCCACTACTGTATTTATCTTGTTAAGTAAACTTCTTATTACTCATTACTTAAGAAATATACTAAGAAATATACTATGATGATGATAACTTTCTGGATATTGAACACTCCTCAAGTTCTTTCCCAATCCTTCAACCTGGGATGGACTCACATAGGCAGATATTTACTTACAGTTATGACAACCATATCTTGACCTCAGAATGCCACTTGCCATCTTGTGTCAATATCTCTAGACACTATTGAGCTTTATTCTTAATTTGGAATTAGTAATATTATCTCCCGAGAGATGAGGTTTCAGTATACTTTTCATATATTGGAAAAATACAGAACGCTAAAACATGTTCCTTGAGAGAAAGTCATAAGAAAAAAGTAAAAAAAAAAAAATCTATCTTCATTGTTCACTTACATCATGTCAACTCCAATATTCATTCTGTATGTGTGAATTGCTTTAATATAAATTGATCACCTGTGAGCCTGTATGAGATTATTATATTAGGTGTACAGGGAAAGAAACATATTCCTGAGAAAACAAGATATAGATGAAAAGTAGGTAGAAAAGTTCTAGAAAGCATGGGACTAAAACATAGTAGAAAAAGAAGAAAATTCTTAAGATTTTTGAAGAACAGATTAAGGTAATTAAGTCTAGATGCTATTGTCATAATTGTGAACTAGTCAAATGGGATATGGTAGAAGATACTTCCCCAACACTGCAAGAGCCTCATACTTGAAGCAAAGTATCAGTGGAACAGGACATTTGTCTATCACAGCAACATTTGAAAGATGGCAGTATAGGCAGATTCAAAATACAAGGACAAATGACTAGAACTAGAGTCTACTGTGTGCTAAAGGCAAAGCAATAGATATCGTTAGAATATGTTAGCAAGTACCATGATGATAACCGCAAAACCCACCACATAGTGACTGTTCTTGATAAGCAGTGGGAACCCTAAGGCAACTATGTAAAGTTAAATTAAAATCAGTTTTGTCATTTTTTTTTAAGAGTAACTAAAGCATTCAGTAATATATATCAATGCAATAAACTGAGAAATCATGAACTTAGGGAATCCAAAATTTGTCTAGTTGTTTTTATAAAAGGTTTGTCTGTAAGAAACACTTATTTATTAGCTTCCATCTTCCACTTGTCAAGACTGGACCAGGGGGTAATTGAGTAATTGTCAAGTATTCCACACATAACATTAAGGAGGCTGTGTGTAGAAAGCATGTGAAGCAGGAGTAGCTGTCAGTTGTTCTCACTGGTTGTACTCTTCCTCATAAGTTCCACTGTTCTCTAGTATTCCTTAATCCCATGTCCATATTTTTTCCAGACTACATACAGAGTTGACCTATAGCAACTTTAGACCTACCATGGACAAAGGAATAAGACTCTTCCATAAATTTCTTCACCAGTACACGTTTGTGGTCAATTGTGAGTAACTTTTTCTTTGTTGTTGTTAATTGTCATCTTTCAGATCTTTATTTCCCCAGCTTTAACCTATAAATTTAAGGTTTAATTTTCATAGTAAGCCTTATTTTGTATCATTCATAATGGCTGAATTGACATGACCAAGCCCAAAAGATAAATACCACTATTACAAAATAGAGTAAAACAAACAAACAGAAAGCATACGATTACTTGGTTGATTCATTATTCAGGACTTTGGTAGTTGCCAGATAATAAATAACAATAAACAACTCATTTATTGGACAATAAATAACCAATATGATGCCTATATGACCAGAACCCCATATAGGTGACCAAAAAATTACACAAAAAGAATGAAATATATGCTGGAGTAGAATGCAATTAAGAATGATATATTGTATAAAAAATTGAGTCATTTCTTTTATTCTCCAGGCAAGAACACTGGAGTGGGTTGCCATTTCCTTCTCCAATATTAAGTTCAGAAAGGAACAAAATGAAGGTGGCAAAAGGCCAGGTTCTCTCTTTTTTTGAAGAAGCATGTCCAGGCGAATAGAGAAGATGAAAAAGAAAACTAAAGAAAATAAAGAATTCATTTATGTGCCTTATCTATAATGAAAAAGCACACACTCAGGGTATATAGACTTGAATATCGGAAAGACACATAAAAACTGACAACTGGTGGCAGAAAAGAAAGCAAGCCAGTTTAGTGCTGGTTTCCACTAGTAGCAGACTCTGATAAGACACGCAAATCTGAGGATGGCATGTGGAAAGCGTAATTAGTTTTTTTTCCAGAGGTTCTATCTAAGATAGTCTTCTCACATTTTAATGGGTTTATGCATCACCTTGGGGTTTGGTTAAAATACACTTTCTGCGTTTCCACATTTCTTACAAGCTCTTAGGTGATGTTAATACTGTAGGTCTGTGTGCAACATACTGGTTATATTCAGAAAATTCAGAAAGAGATGTAAATATATGTTAGAAAACACAGGATAAAAATGACATTAAAATCTTCAGGTAAAAGAAAGTTATGAACAGATAATGTTACCACTAGTAATATATAATTTATAATCACCATGCCAACACAAAATCTGTTTATTAAACATTTATTAATAAATAATATCATCATAATAAAAAATAACTGAAAATGTATATTTCCATAATGATGTGAAAGTCTCTTTAAAATGACGTTTAAGAGAAGACATAAAAACTATTAGATCTACTTCTATTAAAAATAACTGGAAAACAATAGATCTTTATGGCATAGTCACCAGTGAATAAAAAGGAAAAGGCAAATGATTGCTGGGAAGAATTTGCTATGAAGGATGTATGTTCTTAAATATAGTGTGCTAAATAGCAATAGGAAATAATAATAGTAATAATTTACTTTGAGAGTAAAATTTATACATCATTGAGAAAATATGTGTAGATGGTTAAAAAATGGAAATAATTCAAAACCACTTAAAATTAAAAAATGAAATGAAAAAAACAACACTTTACACATTTTCCCCAAGTTAAACTGTGAGAGTTAAAAATTAAGAACTCAGATTGACAAGACTATATGTAGGCAAGTAAAGCAAACAGCTTAGGAAGTGTAAATTGGCACAATTATTCAGGAAGGAAAACAAACTAACAACATCTTTACCATTTAAAACTGTATGTAGCATTTGACATACAATAAAATGTATAAAATGACATATATAAAAATGTATGTAGCATTTGACACAGCTAATCCACATGCAGAAACTGACTGCAAAGATCTGGTGGCAAAAATATTTACTCAAAATATTTATAATAGAAGGAATATGATTTTAAAAAATGCTCCCACCAGTAGTCTAGTGACTAAAAACTACAAGACATATTTGTTGCAGTGTAAAGACATATTTTCTTCAGTGCAAAAAAAAAATGTTGCATACAGTAAATTTTAAGAATAAAAGTTTCAAAGCAGCATGTATTGATCCAAATTCACTTATTCTGGCCAGCATCTCTTCCCCTGACAAGCACCAGGGCCCTCCATGCTCACCTTGCTTGCTTTCTGGCTGGAGCTGGCTTGGAAAGGGATCATGTGATTTATATGACCATCCTGGTAGAGCCCATGGGTAAAGAACCCGTCTGCCAAAGCAGGAGATATAAGGGATGCAGGTTCTATCTCTGGGTCAGGAAGATTTCCTGGAGGAGGACTTGGCAACCCACTTCAGTATTCTTGCTGGAGAATCCCATGGCCAGAGTAGCCTGATGGGCTACTATAGGGTTGGAAAGAGTCAGACATGATTGACTTCAATGAGCACACACACAATCTTGTATAACAGGGCTGTCTTGACTAGACCTGGGGAGACCCTGGGTTTGTACTGGCTGGATAGCTAAGTAACCCAACAAATTTGTCTGGGAGAATTAACCTCTCATGGGTATTAATTTTGATGTGGAAGTTGAGGCAAACAGATATCATGTATTTTAATATCAGCTAAGGAGATGGGAATATAAGACCACCTGACCTGCCTCTTGAGAAACCTGTATGCAGGTCAGGAAGCAACAGTTAGAAATGGACATGGAACAACAGACTGGTTCCAAATAGGAAAAGGAGTACGTCAAGGCTGTATAGTGTCACCCTGCTTATTTAACTTATATGCAGAGTACATCATGAGAAACCCTGGGTCGGAGGAAGCACAAGCTTGAAACAAAATTTCTGGGAAAAATGTCAATAACCTCAGATATGCCGATGAACCACCCTTATGGCAGAAACTGGAGAAGAATTAAAGAGCCTCTTGATGAAAGTGAAAGAGGAGAGTGAAAAAGTTGGCTTAAAGCTCAGCATTCAGAAAACGAAGATCATGGCATCTGGTCCCATCACTGCATGGCAAATAGATGGGAAACAGTGGAAACAGTAGCTGACTTTATTTGGGGGGGGCTCCAAAATCACTGCAGATGGTGACTTGCAGCCATGAAATTAAAAGACGCTTACTCCTTGGAAGGAAAGTTATGACCGACCTAGATAGTATATTCAAAAGCAGAGACATTACTTTGCCGACTAAGGTCTGTCTAGTCAAGGCTATGGTTTTTCCAGGGGTCATGTATGGATGTGAGAGCTGGACTATAAAGGAAGCTGAGTGCCGAAGAATTGATGCTTTTGAACTGTGGTGTTGGAGAAGACTCTTGAGAGTCCCTTGGACTGCAAGGAGATCCAACCAGTCCATCCTAAAGGAGATCAATCCTGGGTGTTCATTGGAAGGACTGATGTTGAAGCTGAAACTCCAATACTTAGGCCACCTAATGGGAAGAGCTGACTTATTTGAAAAGACCCTGATGCTGGGAGGGATTGGGGGCAGGAGGGGAAGGGGACAACAGAGGATGACATGATTGGATGGCATCACTGAATCGATGGACATGGGTTTGGGTAGACTCTGGGAGTTGACGATGGACAGGGAGGTGTCAGGAGCCAGCGTGAGGAATCCCACCCGTGACAAGGTCATGCGGAAGGAAGCCTGACAAAACACAAGGACACGTTCGGCTTCAGGGATTCCCCCTGGAAATTCCTGAGCATCCACCCCCCCCAAGACCAGAATCTGCCTGCTTTACTATGTTATGCTTTCTACCTACTCTTCTGTCATTAACAGGGGACTGTCCCCCACCACCTTTTTCTGGAAAAAAATTGGAGCTTTTAGATAATAAATCTCCTGGGCATAATACGAGTGTTTCAATCCAAAACCCCCTCTGATGGCTTTTTAGCTGCCTGCAGGACTCGTAGGGCTGGACATGTGATTGTTTGAGGCCTCCTGACTGCAGGAGGCACAGGAAGCTTAAAACATCCTAGGAATGTCGAGGCTTCGGAGGAGTCAAAATCATTAGAATAGGACTGATTAAAGGTTTCATTTGTTGAGCCAATACTTGTTGCCAAATTTTCATATCTTTTATTTTTAGGTATAGTTGGTATGTAGAAAAACAGGTAGTAGACCTGGTATTAGCAACACTAGATCTTTGAGTTAAGTACTTTCTTTGTTATAACCCACTGCACCTTTGTTCTATAGGAATGTAACTTTTTTGTACTTTGAGGGTGATGCAGAGTAAAGAAAAAACACTTCTAGGGAAAAGGAGTTTTCTGGACAATTATCTAGGAAGAGGGCCATAAAAATGTTAACAAGCCTCTTGGCCAGAAGATAATGTAAACCACCTGAGACCTTTTGTATACGGGGAGGGTATGTAAAAAAGAAAGCCTAGTCTCAATGAGGGTCAGGACTGCTGCCCCTGCATAACTCTATTTCTTTATGTACAACTTGGGGTATATAAGCTGATTTTGAAAAATAGTTTTGGAGTCTTGCACCAATCCTGGGCTTCCCCATGTCGTTCTTTTCTTTTTCCGGCTGAATTCCCATCTGGAGCAGGGAGGCTCATCATGTCTACTTATTTGTCCCGGCTTCTAAGATCCGTAAGAGAGAGAGCCCAAGGCGGGGCATTCTCCGATATTCAAACGGACGCGGGTGGCCTAACGTAGATGGTGCAAGCTCCTTGTCTGGAACTTTATTGGTCTTCCACATAATCCAAGTTATTCAGCCCTCTTTCTCTACTTAATTTTCCTACTATACTATTGTTTCTTAATCTAATCTTATATTAATAAATAAATAAGTTTTCCTCGCCGACTCCATCCCCGCTTCGAATTCCTTGGATCCACCGGGGCAGGACCCCGGCAGGGAGGCCTGGCATGCTGTGGTTCATGAGGTCACAAAGAGTTGGACATGACTGAGCGACTGAACTGAACTGAGCTAGTAATAAAGTTACAGAGTTTCTTTACAAATTGTATTTTAACCTTATGACATATTGTCTAACAATCTGTGAAAAATAGTCTGCATTTCTCCCATTTCTACAATAGTCATAATTACTTACATAATAAACGCATGTAAAATAATAGCTTGATTTGCGCATGCATGGTCAGTCATGTACAACTCTTTGTGACCCCGTGTACTATAGACAGCCAGGCTCCCTTATCCATGGAATTTCCCAGACAAGAATACTGAAGCGGGTTGCCATTTCTTACTCTAGGGCGTCTTGCTGGTCCAAGGATCAACTCTGTACCTCCCGAGTCTCCTGCACTGGCATGCAGATTCTTTACCACGGGGCCACCTGGAAAGCCCCAAATAATTAGCTTCTGAATGGTGGAAGCACGTAGTCCTACTATATCATTATAGAGATAATCTATCACTGAGCATCAGAAAACTTAGAATTTTTCTTGGTCTCTTCTATCTGGATCAGCATGGTCTCTTCGCAGCCATAGATGATGGGCCAGCCCAATTTTTAAAAGTAGAATATGTGAACTGAAAATCATCCATTGCCCATCACTACATTATGGGAATGGAGATGTCTAATACTTGCAAATACTCATGTGTATTCAAGCTGAGCTATGTTAAATCTTAACATGCTGTCATATTATCTTTAGAGATTTTTTAATGAAATAAACATTATGGCTGTAGTTGAAATCTCCTGTGAGCATCTCTTTCTCACCTGCCTTTCCCAGAATTAGTTTAAATGTAATTAGAGGTATAAATTATTGCATTCCTGAGTGGTAAGAATTTTGTAAAATTATCTGGATCTGATGTTAATGGTAGATAGATTTTTAACAGTTAAATTCATTACATCAACTTTCATCAAGATATTAAAATTTTTAATTTTTGTACAGTAAGTTTTGGTATGTAATTTTTTCCCGAGGAAACTGGATATTCCATCCACATTTTTAAAGTAGGTTTAGAGGCTTGTTTAATTTTTAAAATGTTCTATAATCATAGGTGTTCAGCATAATGAATTCTCTCAAAGGGAAATCAACTATATATCCACCAACCAAGTTAGGAAATGTAAGATTATCATTCTAAACTTAAATTTCCTTATAATAGTAGGATTGTGTGTGTGTGTGTGTGTGTGTGTGTGTGCGTGCGCACGCACGCGCGCTTAGTTGCTAAGTTGTATCTGACTCTCTGCGACCTCATGGTCTGTAGCCCACCAGGCTCCTCTGCCTATGGGATTTCCTAATAGCAGGACTAGAGCACCGATAATTTAAGATAGCATAACCAATAGATTGTTGTTGTTGCTGTTGTTGAAAGAGAAGAGTGAAAAGGCTGGCTTGAAACTCAGTATTAAAAAAGACAGATCATGGCATCTGGTCCCATTACTTCATGGCAAATAGGAGATAAAGTGGAAGATTTTATTTTATTGGGCTCCAAAATCACTGCAGATGGTGATTGCAGCCATGAAATTAAAAGACTTGCTCCTTGGAAAGAAAGCTATGACAAACCTAGTCCATGCTCAGTCACTCAGTCATGCCTGACTCTCTGCGACCCTGTAGACTGTAGCCCATCAGGCTCCTCTGTTCACAGAATTTTTCCAGCCATGAATACTGGAGGAGTGGGTTGCCATTTCCTTCTCCAGGGGACCTTCCCAGCTCAGGGATCAAACCCTAGTCTCCTGCATGGCCGGTGGATGCTTAACCACTAAGCCACTGCCAGAAGCCCATGACAAACCTAGACAACATATTAAAAAGCAGAGACATCACTTTGCTGACGAAGGTCTGCATAGTCAAAGCTATGGTTTTTCTAGTAACTATGTATGGATGTGAGAATTGCTCCATAAAGAAGGCTAAGCACCAAAGAATTGATGCTTTCAAATTAGTGCTTTCAAATTGGTACTGGTGAAGGGTTTTAAGAGCCCTTTGGATTGCAAAGAGGTCAAGCCAGTCAATCCTGAAGGAAATAAGCCCTGAATATTCATTGGAAAGACTGATGCTGAAGTTGAAACTCCAATACTTTGGCTACCTGATGTGAAGAGCTGACTCACTGAAAAAGACCTTGATGCTGGAAAAGATTGAAGGCAAAAGGATAAGGGAGCAGCAGAGGATGAGATGGTTGGATGACATCACCGACTCCATGGACATAAATTTGAGCAAAGTCCAGGAGAGAGTGGAGGACAGAGGAGCTTGGCATGCAACAGTCCATGGGGTCACAAAGAGTTGGATTTGACCTAGCTACTGAAAAATAACAACAAACCAACAGATCAGTATTATAAACTGTATGCTTCATATTGAACAAAAATAAAATGAGAAATGAAATAATGGAAAAAATTCTGATTTTTAAAAAAGCTGCCTATCATACACTCCTCATCACTCTCAAACCTGAGTTTATTTCTAAATCACAGAGTACACACTATTTTGTGTCTATTTCCTTTTATCCATATTGTTTGTGAAATATATCTATATTGTAGCATCACAAGTAAGTTTCTGATAAGACTTCCCTAATTCGTGAATGATAAGAACTCTCTCCCCCTTCCAGCTCCTTCTCCTCCTATACTCCCTTAGGTAAGATCCCCTGGGAGCTTACCATAATTTCACTATTTTGGGTTAGATCGACAATCTGGCCTTACCCCATGAAAGCTCAAAGCACCCCACCTCCTGTGGCTCATAAAGGCACATGCTCCAGATCCTAGTGCTCACCCTCTTGCCTGCAGCTGCCTTGACCTTCTGAGTGGCAACTCAAGGTTGCCGTGTTCTTTCCCCAGGACCATGTTGTCTTTGTTGAACAGAGGCCCACCAGCTGACACTCTATCGGGGCTCTACTCCAACAAATGTTAATTTAACAAAAGTCACAACCCTCACACAAGTGTACTTTGAGGGTTCCTAAAAGCAGCACTCTGGGGCTTCCCAGGGGGTGCTAGTGGTAAATAATCTGCCGGGCAATGCAGGATATGTAAGAGACACAGTTTTCATCCCTGGGTCTGGAAGATCCCCTGGAGAACGAAAGGGCAGCCCACTCCAGTATTCTTGCCTGGAGAATCCCATGGATAGAGAAGCCTGGCAGGCTACAGTCCATGGGGTCTCAAGAGTCAGTCACAACTGAAGTGACTTAACATGCACACACTCAAAAGCAGCACTCTAGCAAGTATGTGTGAATTGACTTTTCACAGCTCTGCTTATGTTTCATGCTCAGTATACCATCGGCCAGCCCAAGTCACAAGGCCACCCCAGAGTCAGTGTGGGACCATTCTGGCCAAGGGCGGGGTCCTAGGACAAGGGATAATTTGCCGCCATTCCCCCAAGCTACCAAGCTCGTGAATCTGTACACTTTAGATCTACGCTTTTCCCGTAAGTAAATTATACAAAAGTAACATTAATGAAATTAAAAGATGCTTACTCCTTGGAAGGAAAGTTATGACCAACCTAGATAGCATACTCAAAAGCAGAGACATTACTTTGCCAACAAAGGTCCGTCTGGTCAAGGTTATGGTTTTTCCAGTGGTCATGTATGGATGTGAGAGTTGGACTATAAAGAAAGCTGAGTACCGAAGAATTGATGCTGTGAATGTTTTGAACTGTGGTGTTGGAGAAGACTCTTGAGAGTCCCTTGGACTGCAAGGAGATCCAACCAGTTCATTCTAAAGGAGATCAGTCCTGGGTGTTCTTTGGAAGGAATGATGCTAAAGCTGAAACTCCAGTACTTTGGCCACCTCAAGTGAAGAGTTGACTCATTGGAAAAGACTCTGATGCTGGGAAGAATTGGGGGCAGGAGGAGAAGGGGACAACAGAGGATGAGATGGTTGGAGGGCATCACCAACTCGATGGACATGAGTTTGGATGAACTCCTAGAGTTGGTGATGGACAGGGAGGCCTGACGTGCTGCAGTTTATGGAGTCGCAAAGAGTAGGACACGACTGAGCGACTGAACTGAACTGAACATTAATTAAATAAAAAAATAAAGCAATCTCCAAGAACACTAAGCACAACAACATGTGGACCTCTTAATGCTTTAACAGAGGTGGGTCTTGAGCTAAAAATTTGACTGTTCTTTTTCTTTTCTTTTTTTTAACTCTGGAAATTTTTATTTTTTATGTTCTTTTTCTGTAAGCACAGCTGCAAGTTATTTTTATGTATAAATCTATATACATGTATATTTGTTTAGCCAACCTTCCCCATAAACTTAATTATCCTATGGTATGTGTATGAAAATAACATATGTATTTACAATATAGAATATTCATATCAGCAATCTCACTATGTTTGCCTTTTTATTTTAATGCATTTAATTAGAATTAATAATTGAATGGCATTTTATCAATGACTGAGCTTCATTTGTCCCAGTGTGCAAGGTTTATAATGGATACACATGTTCTACCTTTGTTTGATATTTCATTTAAATTGCTGCTAAAGTAAAGGAAATAATTAGAATTTAGATTATTTTAAGTTCTCAAATATTCTATTCAGTTCCAAACCATTTCAATTAGTATCATTTTCCTTTGATAGGGAAAGCATCCTTTCACAGATTCAAGAGGCTTGTCTTCAAGGCCATACTTTCTTCCATTATATTAGAGTCCTTTGTAAAACAGAGTAACAAAAGCCTTTTTAAAGGTCAGAAAATTATATCAAGAGCTGCACTCTGCCAATTTTGTACTGCTGCTTTTAAAAGAAATTCGATCATACTTAGTACAGTCTTCCTTTTAGGAATTCCTGCTGACCAAAAATTAATTCCTTAACTTAATTTTTAGGTCATAATGGGAGACAATCAAGTGCTCAGTTTGCCCTGAAATCTTGATATTTACAACTTGAAAGCTCTAAGAATTTAACCCGTTGCATATTACATTTTCCTCATCTTTTCTGATTTTATTTATTTTTAATTTTGTTAAGCTTTCCAATCGTAACAGGAAATTTTGTATGTTTACTGTCAATTTCAATGTATTATATGCTCATTTTGAATATATTTTGGTCTCTGCTTTATCACTGCATTCTAAATTTCACCACAGTCAAATAACTAATTGAAGGATATTAAAGTACTTAACTTTTCTGCTGCTGCTGCTATGTTGCATCAGTCGTGTCTGACTCTGTGCGACCCCATAGATGGCAACCCACCAGGCTCCTCTGTCCCTGGGATTCACCAGGCAAGAACACTGGAGTGGGTTGCCATTTCCTTCTCCAATGCATGAAAGTGAAAAGTGAAAGTGAAGTCGCTCAGTCGTGTCCGACTCTTAAAGACCCCATGGACTGTAGCCTACGAGGCTCCTCCGCTCATGGGATTTCCCAGGCAAGAGTACTGGAGTGGGGTGCCATTGCCTTCTCCATAACTTTTCTAAAGTAAGCCAATTTTTAAAATCATGGATTTAGAATGTACCTCTTTCCTTTTTTCTACCTAGAGTTCTCTCTAGAAATCTATTAGATTACACGTATCTATACCTCACAACATTTCATAATTCTAAGAGTCATGCATTCCACATGACTTTGAAACTGAGCTTTGTCTTAGAGTGATGTTAATATCACTGCTGCTTGAATAGTTACTGCATAGTTGTCATTGCTCATTGTGTACAAAAAAATCATATTTGTCATAATTTTGTCTCTTTAGTTCACTTAAGTGCATTGTTGATAGTAAAGTGTTAGGTTTAACTGTCATATAATCTGTGAAACAGATGAGTTTCGATTCAGAACATTCAGAACAGAAAATCATTGTATATATGTATACGTATAGAGTCCAAGCATATAGATGTTCAAGTCAGTTTAGCCGCTCAGTCATGTCCTAGGGACTGCAGCATGCCAGGCTTCCCTGTCCATCACCAACTCCCGGAGCCTGCTCAAACTCATGTCCATAGAGTCAGTGATGTCAT
Source organism: Ovis aries (assembly GCF_016772045.2). Taxonomy (NCBI): domain Eukaryota; kingdom Metazoa; phylum Chordata; class Mammalia; order Artiodactyla; family Bovidae; genus Ovis; species Ovis aries. Next base: position 48,580,399 of record NC_056071.1, on the reverse strand, counting down.
CCAACCATCTCATCCTCTGCTGTCCCCTTCTCCTCCTGCCTTCAATCTTTCCCAGCATCAGGATCTTTTCCAGTGAGTCAGTTCTTCCCATCAGATGGCCAAAGTATTTGGAGCTTCAGCTTCAGCATCAGTCCTTCCAATGAATATTCAAGACTGATTTCCTTTAGGATGGACTGGTTTGATCTCCTTGCAGTCCAAAGGAGTCTCAAGAGTCTTCTCCAACACCACAGTTCAAAAGTATCAATTCTCGGTGCTCAGCTTTCCTTATGGTCTAACTTCAAGCATGCAGATGTAAATTTGATCAAATTGTAAGTAGTTACTGTTGGAGAAGTGAAGAGAACTTTCTCACGGTTTCTGTCATGTGAGAACTGCCACAGGCAACTATCTGCACCTGAAGAGAGTCTTCACCAGAATCCAGTCTGATTTTCGACTCCCATCCTCTAAAATTGTGAGAAATAAACTTCCATTGTTTACGTGCTGCCCAGTCTATGACAAGCTATTATAACAGCTCAAGAGAACTAGTACAAAGGGCATTGTGATGTGAAGCAACGTGCCCTGTTTATACCCAATACACAGGTTTTGCAATTTAGTTGAACTAGTGGGTTTTAAGGAGGGCATCTTCACCTGTCCTAACTGCAAGGTTTTTTCTATGAGGTTTAGTGGTTCTATGAGGTTTAGTGGATGGAGAAGCCTAGTAGGTTACAGTCCACGGGGTCACAAAGAGTCAGACACAACTGAGCGACTTCACTTTCACCTTAGTGGTATAAATGTGAGTGGTATGTATCCATGCCCAAATAGTAAGCACTCTAAAAGCAATGCTTCCAGAATTCATTCCCTTGTCATCAACAATTAATATGCTACATGAGATAGAAAAAACTTTGTTTTTGAAGATGAGGCATATCACTTTCATTATCTCAGTACAGTGCAATTTTATGGGTGTTATATTTCACAAATAGATGTTGAACTATGAGTGGAAAAGGAGATGATATGTGAAAACCTGTATTCAGACAGGTTTAGAAAAGTATCGATATTATGTGGATTCAGTGAACATGTTACAAAGTATAACAGCACTGGACCACAGGGGCAAGTTAAAATACTCCAATATCAATTTGGGTAATCTATATTATGAAAAGGCTGAAGAATGAAAGTAAAGATTCTGATATCATAGTGTAAAGACAATCAGTTGTTTCTGCTGAGCCTATTTTTATACAAAAAAAATTAAAATATTTTTAAAAACACAATGGAAATCTAAAGAGACAAGCTATTATAAGCAGGATTATGATATTTCTGGTTTGCAACGAAATAATTCAGAGCTGAAGATCAGGCTTAATAGTAGTTCTTGGGGAAAAAATTAACAGAAATTTAGAATTATCAATGACAAATTCACCTAATATATTCACTTAAAAGCAAAGTATGCAGGAATTATTCTTGACAGTTAAATAAGCTAACACATTAATGGATTAAACTTACCAATTTTACTAGTTGTTAGCATGGTTAGTGAACTTGCTCAGTTGTGTCCAACTCTTTGCAACCCCATGGACTGTAGCCTACATGTTTAAGAAAATAAGCACTCTTTCATGGCAGAGAATTCACAGACAGTTGAGGGTTGGAGTGAAAAACTGAATGCTCTCTTGAGAAATGACCTCAACCTGAACAACTTCCAGACCAAAAGGAACCACATTTCTACATTATCTGGTAAACCTGGATTTTAGCTGGATAACATAAGGGGAGGTAAATTTGAGTTGTCTTCCTTGGGAAGGGGGTGGGGAGGATGTGGATATGTCCTGAGTGGGTAGAATGGTGCCCAAACTTGGGTCAGAGAAAAACTACTGGCTGTCCCCTCCTGTAGTATATTGCTGTGGGTTGGAAGCAGCTCAGAAAAAAGTGTCCCAGACTCCTTGGAGTCATACACTTAGTTCCAGCAAAAGGAATGTGAGTGGAGATGATATATTTCAGGCCAAGGTTTTCAAAGTGGTCTTTATTTCTCCTACCTCCAAGCCTCCTTGATGCAGATGCCAAAGAGGAAGAAACTTGGTCTTTAATGACTGATTGAATGACAGTGGCCTCACTGAAAGGAATATCCATAAATGTTTATTTATTTTGTAACAAGTTGTATTATTTTAGGCCAATACTTTGGCCACCTGATGCAAACAGCTGACTTACTGGAAAAGACACTGATGCTGGGAAAGATTGAAGACAAAAGGAGAGGAGGGTAGCATCACCGATTCAATGGACATGAACTTGGGCAAACTCTGGGAAATGGTGAGGGTCATGGAGGCCTGGCATGCTGCAGTCCGTAGGGTCACAAAGAGTTGGAGACAACTTAGCAACTGAACAACAACATATTTTGTTATAAAACTTTAGTCTATCTTAATGAATACATTGAAATAATATCATTTGTAAATCAGTATGACTGTCTGGTTTCCCCAGGTGGCGCTAGTGGTAAAGAACCTGCCTGCCAGTGCAAGAGACAGAAGAGACTTAGGTTTTATCCCTGGGGTGGGAAGTTCTCCTGGAGGAGGGCATGTCAACCCACTTCAGCATTCTTGCCTGGAGAATCCTATAGACAGTGAAGCTTGCCAGGGTACAGTCCAGAGGAGTACAAAGAGTTAGACATGACTGAAGTGACTTAGAACACACATGACTGTTTGGTAGGTGATTTGACAATGTTTTAGCATCTTTAAAAAGGTATGACTGCTTTTAATAAATTTCAACTCAGGCAAAATACTATATTTCTTCTTTAAGGACTTAAGTATAGGTTATTCATAACATTTCTGTCTACCTTGAACAATACATTGGAAACAGCATAATTGCCCAAAATTTAGCATAATATCAAAATGATAAAGGATCCTTATAAAATAATAGTCTGTTCAGTTGTCACTAAAACATGTCTTGGAGTACTGAAGAATAGCCTTTAAGTCTTCAAAATATAATAAATAAATAAACAAGATACATCAGTATGTATTACATTTTTCATTTTTTAAGGAAGAGAGGAGGTCTATGAAAATTTTAAGCATCAGTACTAGGTGGTGAGATTATGCATATATGCATTTTATACATTTATGAGTGAACATATTTCATATAATGTGATCCAAAAAGATTTTTCAAAATTTTTGACTATTTTAGTGGGTTCAGATTTAATATGGTTAGAAGTACACATTGGCTTCCACAAGCCAGATCATAATCAAAACTGAAATATATCTGTTTGGTAGAAATGTTTTCAGTAGTATTATTATAATAATATGAATTGTGTATAAAGTATGATAATCTAGATATTTATTATCATCAATATATTTATGCAGATGCTTTTCATATATAGGATAGAGCAGTTAACAAAATTTCCTTAATGCATGTTTAGAAAATATCTCTTTAAATATAAAAAACAAAATCTTGAGTAAGAATAGAGGGAAAATAGGTTTTCTAGATGGAGTTATTTAAATGGCCTTTTAAACTAATTCATTACATATCAAAGAGTATATTTAGGTCAGCAGAAATGCACAAAGCACATGGTTCTACCAAGATAAGACCTTCTAGTCAAAGTGAAATATTTGAAACAGAGTGAAAACAGACTTCTCCCTGGGGCAAGTCATTATCTCTGCATTATTTCATTTACAATAATATGTATTTCCCTCTGTGATTAAATTTTAAAGGAAATCATCAACTGTGAATGGATTTGGCTACAGTGATTATGGTGCTTATTAGATAGTAGGTGTTTAATAAATGTTAATTATATCAATACAAATATTAAACCACTGTCAAAAACTTAGCTAAATCTCCAAAATCAGTGAGATTTAATGTCATCCCCAGGTTTCCCTGGTGACTCAGTGGTAAAGAATCTTCCTGCCAATGCAGGAGACATGAGTTTTGATACCTGGGTCAGGAAGATTCAAGTCATAAACACATCAGGAGCATGTTATTTTTATTGGCAGAAATTTTTTATACAATTTTATTTATTTATTTACTTTTGGTTGTGCTGAGCTTTCACTGATGTGCACAGTCTTCCTCTAGTTGCAGTGAGTGAGGGCTACTCCCTAGTTGTGGCGCATGAGCTTCTCACTGGGGTGATGTCAAGTGTTGCAGAGTATGGGTTCTAGAGCACAGGCCCAATAGCTGTGGTGCAAGGGTCTAGTTGCTTCGCGGCGTGTGGGATCTTCTACATGCCGGGGATCCAACCTGTGTTTCCTCCATTGACAGGTGGATTTTTTACCACTGAGCCACCAGGAAAGCCCTATTCATGGAAACTTGATATTTTAGACATGTGAAAGTCAACTGTAAATGTGATATGAAAGTTCTGCTCTTAACCTTAAAGTTTGTCAATCAGCAGAGGTTCTATATAGACAGTTGATGTATAGTATCTTTTAAACAAACATGTATAGAAAATAATAATGCATGATTTGTGCATCTGCTGCCTTAAAATTTGGTTAAATACTAACCCAACTAAAACTCACTAAAAAGTGAATAAAAGATATAGACTCTTACTCCTTTAGTCAGGATTCTTGACTAAAGTTCCATCATTTTATGTTCCTATCAAATATTCTTTCCTTTTTGTGACAGCTTCATCCTCAAACTGGCTTGTCTTAAAGAAGCAAATGGCTTCAGCAGAGCCAAGCTTCAAGTTACATATCACATCATGAGGAAAAGTATCTGTTTCAATATTCTTAGCAAATTTTCTGAAATTCAAATACATTGAACAAAGCGGGAACCAATTTTTGTGCTCAGACCAGTGTCACACAGACACACACCATTGTTCTCTGCCTGGGATTTACAAACTAGATAAGACCTAGCAACTAAACAATAGCAACAGTAACGGAGGTAAAAAGAATAAGATCATCCAAAATGGTTTAAATGCAGAGGGAACAGTCGTGTCTCTTCCACTCATACATTACATACTAGGTGGAGATAGAAAAGGATGTTACAGAGACCTCAAATTCCACTATGGCATTCAAGACAAACTAGTAAGACAACATGGGGAGAGTCCAGTGTGCATGGTACATGTATTTACCTATGTAATTCTTTAATGAGGAACACTGCAGAGCTACTAGATTTAAAAATTAAGGTTGGTGAAGTAATTATGCCCTGTATGTATAGATTCATATTCTTTCCATAAATGTAGCCCCACCTGATTAGAAACCTGCAGATAATAAAATTCTATCATGTGTCAGAGGTCCACTTTATTTGGAGGAATTATCACTATAAAGTATCACTTTTTCTTTGTGCTTTCTAATTTTAATGTTTAGTCTTATCTTTGTAAAGTAAGCATTTCAAATATTTTCATGCTTGAGTAGTATTTTACTACGTTTAAAGTAAGATTTTTCTTGCTATGGCTGGTGGTTTAGGGGGCAAAGAATTAACTCTATCAAAATCATGGAACTAGTTTTTGACCTCCCACTATACATAAAAATTAACTCAAAAGTGAACTATAAACCTAAATATAAGAGAGAAATTTATGAAACTCATAGAAAAAAATATGAGTAAATCTTTAAGATTTTGAGTTAGATTAAGGCTCTTTAAAAATGACATCAAAACCACAGGTGAAAAATAAAATACATAAACTGACTTCATAAAAATTAAAAATACATTTTAAAGCACACTGTGATAAAAATGGTGAAGCTTAAACTCTAATACTTTGGCCACCTGATGCAAAGAACTAACTCAATGGAAAAAACCCTGATGCTGAGAAAGATTGAAGGCAGGAAGAGAAGGGGACGACAGAGGATGAGATGGTTGGATGGCATCACCAACTCAATGGACATGAGTTTGAGTAAATTCTGGGAGTTGGTGATGGACAGGGAGGCCTGGCTTGCTGCAGTCCATGGGGTTACAAAGAGCTGGACACAGATGAGTGACTGAACTGAACTGATGGTGAAAATGAAAAGTCACCCCATAATATCAGAGAAAATATTTTTAATTACATAGCTGGTATAATTCTGGTATCCAAAATATAGAAAGAACACCTATAATTCTGCAATAAAAAACCAATAATCAAATTTTTAAATAGAGAAATGATATGAATAGATATTTCCACAAAGAATATAAAAATTATATACAAATAGAAAATATTCTGGAATTAGATAGTGGGGATGGTTGCAAACCTTGTGAATCCAGTAAAAAAAAAAAACACAACACTAATTTTTACTTTAAAGATTGACTGATATATTATTTAACTACATATCAATACAAAATCTTGATCTGATTGTCAGTTTATAAAAATATTATCTTTACTTGGAATAAAATATCAATTCTTGAGTATGTTTTGTTGTTTCTTTTTATAGCAGGAGCTCTTAAATCATCTGATGTGAAATGACTGAATCCTAACATTTAAGACTCAAAGGATGTAGAAACCAACTGAAATAAGAGAAAAAATTAAATTTGTGAGGGATTATTAAATCCCTTGAAAAATAATATAATAAACATGTCTTAATGTTAAATTGGGCTTAATCTTAGGAAGACAGACGTCCTTTTCCTTAAGTTTAGATGCATATAGTTTCACCTGACCAATGCTATTTATATTAATAAACATGGAATACTAACTGTTAGGTCTCTTGTCTCGGCAAAATAAATCCAGAGCAGTGCTAGAACTTGGTTAATGAATGTAAATTTATCCTCTACAGCAAAATCAGTATTTTTTTTTCTTTTTTGCCCCTACTGGTTTCAATGATAAACTCTTAGTTCAATTTTTCTCGTTGCTTATTTCTTGGTGTTGGAACAGCAGCCCAGATAGTGCATATGAACATTTATTATCCCTCCAGGTAGTAATCCTAAGTGGTATGTGCATGCCTTAGTTTGGAGACTTCCAGGTACAATTCCCAGTGGAACACTGTCTCTTGGAGGAATAAGGATATATGGAAATCTTTAATAACGGTAGCATGAACACAAGTCAAGTTGTATGCAGTAGACAATTGAAAGTCTGCTTTCCACTTAAGAATTAATACCCTGGTGAGGAACATATTGTACAGTTTATCACATCAGGGATAAGCCAATTATCCATCCTTGAGATTAGTAGATTTTCTTAGTAGAAATGAATAATTCCTGAGAAGCAGGCTGGAGACTCTCTGAAAAGAACAGACTGTCTACTGTGGTGAGAATGGCTCCTGCATCAGTTGCTCCCCCTGGTGAGTTCACTTATGCCCACGGGGTGGAATGCTCTATACAGAAACATTCTGGTGATTTGTGCTGAGGATCCAATTACTACAAGATTGAGAGTGAGAATTAACATGTGAGAATAATTCCTAAGCAGAAAGGGACCTGGTGGAAGGAATCTGCCCTCTGTAGTATTTAAAACTCTATATTAATTAGATCTTCATCAGGGGCTTAAGTGAATGAAACTGGCTTCAACAATCATATAGATTTAGAAAAATGCAGAGATGAGTGACTTCGTTACACAATAGAGAAAAGTAAATGGGAGTAAAGAGTGTGATAATAACAGAAAAGTATAAAAGAATTTTGAAAGATCCCTTTAGGCAATTGCTAAGGTTTATTTATATAAAATAAGAAAATTTATAGCAAAGTAAGAAGAAAAGAATAGCACAGATCTCAAAACAAGATTCTTTTTCTGTGATTGTAGATGGAAGCTTTCTATCATATGCCAATATTGTTTTGATTTGAAGGTGTTGGTTTACCTGCTCTTAGACGAAGATCATCTATTTCTAGGGAATTCTTAAGATTCCTCAATTCATGATCTCACAGTCTACTTGTACATAATAAACAGGATCTAGGTTGAGGACAATATTTTCAGATTCATAGGATGTCCAGTTATCAATTCATATGAAGAGCGTCAGTGGAACCTCAACAGTGACCTCACTGTATCTAAAGCTAAAAGCAATTCATAAGATCAACAAAATAAGGGATTTATAAGTTGTTGACTAATTTGGGGTTTAAAAATTCCATTTTCCTCTTCTACATTGCCTGAATTTTAGAGTGATATGGACATGGATTTTTTTTTTTTTAACTGAGTACACTTCTCATCAGAGAGAGAGAGAGAGACCAGGGCTCCACAAAGGGGTTGAGAGTTTGAAAATAGTAGGATCCTGTATGAGGGAATTGTTTGTAGGAGTTGCCTTGAAAATATTCATGCTCTTTTTTTGGCTCTATTGAGATACAATTGACATATTAGTGGCATAGTGGTAAAGAATCTGCCTGCCAGTGCAAGACATGGGTTTGATCCCTGGATCTGGAAGATCCCCTGGAGTAGGAAATGGCACCTCACTCCAGTATTCTTGCTTGGAAAATTCCATGGACAGAGGATCCTGGTAGGCTACAGCCCATTTTGGGTCAGAAAGTGTTGGACATGACTGAGCAACAGAGCACGCACGCACATAAAGCTTAAGATAAACAAGATGTTGAATTGACACACTTATATATTGCAAATGATTACCACTCTAGCATTAGCTAATATTTTTACCACATTACATAATCTTTGAAGGATTCTTCATGGCAAAAATATTGAAGTAAGGTTGCCAGATAAAATACAGGCTGCCATTTAACTTTGAATTTTAGATACACACAGCATAAAAGTATGTCCCAAATGTTACATGAGCAAATTGTTGATATGATACTCAGTTATCTGAATATCTTTTTTCCCCTCTAAATTTAGCAATCCTACATTGAAAGGTGAGCAGTGGGATTAGATAACCTAAATTCACTTTCCTTACTCTCTTTGCTCTTCAGTTAGTTTTCCATTTGACTCAGATGACCAGAAGATGCAGTAAGGAGAGTTCCATTACTCTAACCTACCCAAGTCAGTCTCAGGCAGAGAGCAAAAACGAATTTGTGGGAAAGTATATTATAAGGAGCAAGCAGGATACATTCAGCATACTTTAATTTGGGCTTTCTCACAGGATCCCTTCTAATCCATCTAGATCTTAAGGTATCAATTACATTTCACACTCTTTTATAAGGTCATTGAGTGAAGTATTTGTGAAATCCTTTATGTAGAAAGATTAGACCACTTAGAGTTACACATTTAATTGGAAGTCTCAGTGCTAGGTCCTGCTGCGCAATGGAAGGCTGTTTCTCATATTGCACATTATAACCTCAGTTCCCAGCCGTAGAAGCTAATGGCAGGGCTTTGTTGCTAAGTTGTGTCCAACTCTTTGTGACCCTTTGGAATATAGGCCCCCAGGCTTATCTGGCCGCCGGATTTCCTCAGTGAATACTGGAGTGAGATGCCACTTCTTTTGCCAGGGGATCTTCCCCACCCAGGGATCGAACCCATGTCTGCTGCATTGGCAGGGGGATTCTTTACTGCTGAGCCACCAGGGAACAACATTAGTTAATTTGATACCAGCCTAAACTTTCAATTCTAACTCTGAGGTACCTTTTCTGTCCATTTACATGAACTGAGATGTGTATGTGTTTCATATGTATATCTTACTCTTTTTTTTTTTTTTTGCATAACTCCTTATTTGCAGCAGAGAGTTTTTGCATCAATTTAGTTTCCTATTTATTGTTTTAACTTTTCATCACCTCTGTCTCTGCCATGATTGTAAGCCCATGAATTTTATAGTACCTGGTACACAGTTGGAGTTCACCTTATATTTACCCCAAAATTAGTTACATAAAATTGAGAGATTCAAAAAAACTGAATTAATAGATTGACACAATTTATTTTAAAGCCTCAAGATATAATGAATTCAAGTCACTCAGTCATGTCCAACTCTTTGAGACACTATGGACTATACCAGGCAGGAATACTGGAGTGTGTTACCATTTCCTCCTCCAGGGGATCTTCCCGACCCAGGGATAGAACTCTCATCTCTTGAGTCTCCTATATGGGCGGGTGTACTCTTTATCACTGTACCACCTGGGAAGTGCCTCAAGACATAATAGCTATATTTAAATATTTTTAATACAGTGATTTACCAACAATGCCTTATCAAATCTTCAAAAAGTTGATTATTTATATTTATATTATTTTATCATGACATTTCACTCTAATTCTATGTAGTAACTAAGATATTGAACAATTACCACAATTATTTTTATAGCTGTTATTTGGAATTGTGGAAAGAATTGCTGTTCATGTAGGGGAATTTCTATTAACATATCTTTTATTTTTCATTATTAATATATATCTGTTGCAAATGCTTTCCCAGGTTATTTGCTGTATTTATTTTTGCATTTATTTATTATTACATACAATAGAATGAAGTATTTGGTTTACCTTGCTATGTACATTGGCAAATGCAGACAATCATGCAACCACCACCACAATCAAGATAATTCCAAAATCAAAAAGAATTTCCTCCTGTTACCATTTGGTAATCAATCTCACCACTTACACCAAGTCCTGACAAAATACAATTTTTCCCAATTTTACAGTAGCTTTTTCCTAAATATCTTTCTTATTTTAAACTATGTTTAGACTAAAGGGAAGTAGTTATAGTAGTATAGAAAGTTTCCATTTATCCCTTACTCAGTTTAGACTGAAGATAATATCTTACATAATTTTCACAATTTACAAAATTATCAGGGCCGCTATGGAAACTAAAGACCTTATTGGAATTTCACCAGTTTTCCACTGCTTTCTTTTTTTAATCCAACCTCGTTATTGTTTGCTTTTATTCTCCACAGGTTTCTGCAATCTGTCATTGTTCTTGAATATGTCTTTTTTTTTTCACCATCTTAAAATTAACATTTTTGAAGTTCACTAGTCATTTTCCTGAATGTCCCTAAAATTAGCTTTGTCAGAAGTTTTCACCGTATTGGACTGAAATTAATTACTTGTTCAGGGAACCAGAAAAATTATGTGTATTTTTTCGTCCATCATGTTATGTTTCAACACTAGTTCATTTCTGATATTGATCAATTAGTTAAGAAGGTTTCTGTCAAAATCATTCACTCTAAATTCAATGTCTTTTCTCTGTGGTTAACAAATATCTTGGGACACATTTTTGAGACTATGAAAATTCCATTTTCTTATTTGACTTTTAATTGTGTTTACTTTGACTGACAAACTCTAGTTTAAATTCTGTATGTATAATTCAACTTATATTTTACTCTGTGGCAACTGCCTCTGGATATATGCATGGAAAGAACTTACCCACATTCCTCTGTGCTAAATTTCACATCACTCTACTCTTTTAGAATTTAAGGCTTCACATTTTTATAAATTTTAAAATTAAATTTTAGTATTTCCATTAGTTCTCTGGGAAATAAATTATAAATGCTCATGGAATAACCAGTTAACCCAAATAATAAAATCCATGAGATTTTTAAAAAAGAATTAAAAAACACAGAGCAGATAAATTTTAACTCAAATTTAATTAGTTTAAGCAATTAACTTCAAGTTAAGTTTTATAATTTTATAAAGAATCAATTACTGTATTTGTATATTTAAACGATGACCAACAAAGATGTTCACAGTCAAAACTAACAGCAAGTGGTATTGCAAGTATATGTTTTAATATTTGTGAAAATTGAACATAAAATATTATAAATAGATAGTGGTTAATAAACCCATATATGTTTCAGCAAAGTTTTCTGATCCAGCTTCACCTTAAAGCTGTTGCTATTTTAAATTTCCATGGTATTTAATATGAATATCTCAAACAACAAAATACATTTCTTTTATTTGTTGTCAATCTATCTTAAATGATTTGATCTCTTAATTATCTTGCTAGTTCAAAGTGAATTTATTCTCTATCTTAGGTTATAACTCTAAGGATTATTCTTTTTTATCTTCTCTTGCCTCTGCCTAGCCTGATGCTTGAATGAGTTTGGAACTCACACTACCCGCTGTTCCAAAAACAATTACATATAAGACATTACATATGTAACATGTGGTACCTCTTTCCCCAGGTAATTACATATCATATTGTCTCATTCCTCAATTTCACATTTAGTAAAAACAACCAGGTTAATCTAATAAACTAAGAAAATACTGTTTTGAGTCTTACCTACTTTCTTTAGTTAAATTCTCCTTTATGGAGACTGAACTCAGTCTCCATAATCTCACACTTCCATTCTCCAGAAGAATGAGAAATTGATTTCTGCTTTTCATATGCCACCCAATCTATAGTGATTTTTATAGCAGCCCAAACCAAGACCTCTCAGCAAAGAAGATATGCAGTTGGCAAAGAAGCATATGAAACGATGCTCCACATCATATATCATTAGCAAAATGCAAATTAAAACAAATTTGGGTTACCACTACTCACCTATTGGAATGGCTATAATCCAAAGCACGGAGAACACCAAATGCTGGCAAAGACGTAGAACAATAGAAATTCTCACGCATTCCTGGAAAGAAGGCAAATTGTAGTTATGGTGGAAGACAGTTTGAAAGTTTCTTACAATTCTAAGCATACTCTTACCATATGATCCAGTAAGTGGGCACCTTAGTTTTCACCTAAAGGAGGTAAAAACGTATTTCCACGTGAAAGCCTATGTATGGATGTTTACCGTAGCTGTATTCGTTATTGCCAAAATTTGAATGCCACCAAGATTTTTTTTCTGACTCAAAAAGCCTATACTTTAAATATATCTTTTTCTTATAGAAATATAAAAAATTTCCTATTGAAATGTTAGAGATTCTTACTGCTTTACTTCATGAAGCAGCTGATTTATCACACCAAAATGTTACGTCTTTGTCAGAAAAGAACACTTCAGACCTGACAAAGTGATACAGAAGCTCCAATAACCAAGCAGTTTTCCTCTTACACTTTCCCCACCTCTAGGAGAAAACCATCCTAGGACAGCCTTGTTCAAGAAGGAGAAATACACAGAACAGACCCAACCTGAACTTAAGACCTGGAGAAAAGAGCCCACCTGCGTTCCCTTGAACTCCAACTGTCTGACACAGTAGTAAGCATTATACTCACATCAGTATATGATAAATGGTATTTATCCCTTTCTTGCTCTTAGAACCAACTTTTAGACAAAGATTAGTGTATCTTATTCATGATCATAGAACATAATAATAATGTTTTCAGCCTTAATATCATCAAAGTACAGATGAGAGAAGCTCAGAAACTAAGGAATAGCAGTTTGATTGAACAGCTACTTTTGAACAATTACCAAATAAAAGCAGCCAGCTTACTACATTCAAGGTAATTAAGAAAACTACATTGCTTGGAAAAAGACATTATCCAAGCAATAATGAAAGGAATCCAACCTTCTACACAAAACTACATGGAAGGAATTGGTACTTTATTCTCAGTTTCAGGAAATGAACTGGTCCTGTTTTCCTGGTGTGGGCTTCCCAGGCAGCGCTAGTGGTAAAGAACCCGCCTGCCATTGCAGGAGACATAAGAGACATGGGTTCGATCCCTGGGTTGGGAAGATCCCCTGGAGGAGAGCATGGCAACCCACTCCAGTATTCTTGCCTGGAGAATCCCATGAGGAGTGGAGCCTGGCAAACTACAGTACATGGGGTCGCAAAGGGTTGGACACTACTGAAGAGACAGCATGCACGCACATTCTTCTGATGTATAAGAAAATCTGGAAGAATAAAAAGATGTTATCTCTATATAAAATGGGATGAATTAATCAAGTCACTACTGCTAGGGTTAGTTGTTTGACTTCAACAGATTTATAAGCATTTCATATCATAATTCTACATAGCTTGTAAATAAATAAAACAAATGTTACTCTCCTGTAAATATCTCTTTTAGTTATTTCCTTCATTTAGTGTATATTTAAATAAATCTGATTATTTTGTGGAGAATATAATTATATATGTTTTGGTCATTAACAAATATAATGCTTGTACTGAATCAATTTTTTTAAGTGATCAGAAAAACCTTTGAGTTAAGGTACAGTCTACAAAATAAGTGCCTGTTTGGGTCAAAAATACCAAAGTAATACAAGGCACAGGAAAACTCAGGAAGTTTTCCAGACTGAAGAAACCTAAATAGATGTCAACTAGATGATGTTGAATTGGATTTGAACCTATAAAATGAAATATTAGAATCAGCAGCAATATGTAACACCCCAGGGATAGATGAGAGAATTTTACTAGTGAATATGTCCTCATTTTGACAGTTGTACTATTGTGATAAAAGGAAATCCTGCTCTCTGTAAGAAATACACACTAAAACGGTAAGCAGCAGTTTGGCATTGTGTCTGCAACATAAGTGTTTCATAAAAGTATTTTATATGTATATATCCATATATACTTGTAGATAGATTGCTACATTGGTAGGTTGACAGAGAATGATGAGATAAATGTGGTAAAATGTCAAAATTTAGAAAATCTGGATGAGAGCACATGTGATATCTTTGTACTCTTTTTACAACTTTTCAAAGGTTTGAAGCTATTTCAAATTGAAGGTTAAAAAGAAAAAAAATTCTATTGGAAACCAAGAAAATGCCTAAATTTAGAAATATAAAGAAGGAAAAAAGCTATCAGTTTATAATCTGAGATGTCCATCCTGTTACATACTCATAAGTTTAAAAAAAAGAAAAGTGAAGACACATAGGAGGGGAAAAAAAAAAACAGTTATTCCCTAAGTTTCTGTAGTTGGAAGGATGAAATTTTTCCAAAGCAGATTAATAGATGAACCTCTTTCTTTTCTTCTTTGTTTCTCACGAGATAGCAATTGAACATCCAATATATGTCAGGTGCTTTTCACAGTGCAAAGATACACCCTGAAAGCAGAGCAGATCCTGAGGAAAAAAATCCTGCATCTCAACCCACACCTCTACACAGAGGACATCATTCGAGGGATCCAAAGTATTAGGTGCGCAGAGGGTAATCATAGCAATAAAAGAACTTAACCCTGACTCTTACGTAGATCAGCTGATCCCCGGACTTTAGGGTCTCATAGAAGGAACATGTGTCATATTCACACATAAAAACATATAAATTTATATTTATATGGCAGAGGAAAAGCTTTGGATAGAGAGAATACCATATTCAAATACTGATTATAGAACCTAGTCTGGCACAGTTATAAACAGTATAGCTGAAAGGAAAGATAAGACTATGATGGGTACAATTTGGAAGGAAGGAAAAGATAATATCATAATACTATGTTTATAGTTTAATCTCTATGCATTAAGACAACACTAAAAGATTTAAAGCAAGGGGTTTAATATCATGAAATAGTTTTAGATCTTGAAGAAAGGGGTTTGCATCATGAAATATTTTCACTTATTTAACATGCTGCTGCTGCTGCTACTAAGTCAATTCAGTCGTGTCCGACTCTGTGTGACCCCACAGACAGAAGCCCACCAGGCTCCCCCATCCCTGGGATTCTCCAGGCAAGAACACTAGAGTGGGTTGCCATTTCCTTCTCCAATGCATGAAAGTGAAAAGTGAAAGGCAAATCGCTCAGTTGTTTCTGACTCTTAGCAACCCCATGGACTGCAGCCTACCAGGCTCCTCTGTCCATGGCATTTTCCAAGCAAAATTACTGGAGTGGGGTGCCATTGCCTTCTCCGCTTATTTAACACAGTAACTTCATACTGATTATGCTAAAGATAATATTACATAAGTGCATTTCAGAAACCTTAATATCTAGCTGTTTGACCTCCAATTTTCTGCTCAAAACTGACAACAAACTTTTTAAAACACAACTTTGCAAGCTATTATTTTAAGGGCTTCTGAGTGGTAATTTGATGGGAATTGTATGGCTTGTTTCTTCTACATGTATAATTATGGTCAATTATTTTTGTTTTAAGTATTTATAGAAAGCCTGTTATTTTGAAACAACGAACTGAGTGTATACTTCATGAAAAGTGAAAGTGTTACTCGCTAGCCCTGTCAACTCTTTGTCACCCCATGAACTGTAGCCTGCCAGGCTCTCCTGTCCATGAAATTCTCCAGGAGAGAACACTGGAGTGGGTTGCCATTTCCTACTCTCGGGGAATCTTCCTGACCCGGGGTTTACCTGCATTGCAGGCAGATTCTTTACCGTCTGGCCACCAAAGAGGCCTGTATACTTTGTAGATGCAGAAATTTAAACTCAGAGGAGTTGAGACAGTTTTATAGAATCAAATGACCAGTAAATGCTAGAAATGAAAACTGGAATTCTTACTTTCTGGTCCTCAACCCATACTTGGAAATCATGAGTTAAATTTCATCTTACAACAGAAAAAATGGCTTTAACTAGAATGTGATTCCACGTTTAACAAAATCTTTTGAATTTGTTAATATTTGAATAAATAATTAGTACCTTACTATGAAAGGCTGCTTTTATTTTTGTGGGAGTATTGTTCTGAATTTGCTTTCTTCACTAAAAAAAAAAAAAAAAATTAGCACATGTTTAACTTTGCTACTTGCTTCCGCATGTTAATTGTAGTAACAGTCTCTCTAGAATGCTCAAGGAATTTGTAATTATATGTTAAACTTCTCTGTGAGCGAATTTTATAAACCTGGTTTATTTACATAATTTTAATTGATTGCTAAATATAACTGACTTTAAAACTAACAAATTTTCATGTTTAAAGTTCAGGTATCTTTTTTATAAATATAAGATCCAATATATAATTTCATTTGACAGTTATTGAACCCCATTAGTGCACTAGTTCGTGGCACGTCAGTAAATAAAGAATAGTTAAAATACAAAGAATAACCATTAAGTACTTAGTGTCAAATATGGGATAAAGTACACATGTGATTATGATAATATAAAACATTTTTTCCATTTTTATTTTAAAATTGTCTTTGTATATGGCTGACTTTCTCGATTTTTCTTTATTCTTTTTTTTTTTTTTTTATGAGCGATCTTAGTTCCCTGACCAGGGAGTGAACCCACGCTCCCTGCGCTGGAAACTGTCTTAACCATTGGACCACCATGGAAGTTCCAACTCCACCAAATTTTGAGGAGGGGAGAGTGATTATTTTGCTGCAAAGATAAAGTGTCTAATATTATATATGATATTCAGCCATTCTGTCATCTTTTCTGGCCTTCCCTTCTCTTCCTCTCTCTAATCAGGTTAAACACATACTAAGTAACTACAACAACAAAGACAGAACAAATAAATGAGAACATATTCTTCCAAATTACTTATGGAAACCAATTCATCACTCACCAGTTTCTTCCCAGAACACAGAAATTTGCTTCTTCCAGTATGCCGAATGACATTTCAGAATATTTTTGCAAGAATGGCTTATATACTGGGATCCATAAATTTCTCTTTAACCCATTAGTATAGAAAATAGGGGGCTTCTCAGGTAGCATGAGTGGTAAAGAACCCACCTGCCAATGCAGAAGACATAAGAGACACAGATTCCATCCCTGGATTGGGAAGATCCCCTGGAGGAGGGCATGGCAACCTACTCCAGTATTCTTGCCTGGAGACTGGACAGAGGAGCCTGGTGGGCTACCTACCATCATAGAGTTGCAAAGAGTAGGACACAACTGAAAATCTTAGCATGTATGCACACATAGAAAATAGAAACTAAGAAGGCAAAAACAATATTCATACTTAGGGAATAAATTTTTAGTTCTATGCAAAATTGCTGAATACTTTGGAAAATTTACTTGCAACTTCTGAGGTCCAAGTCAGTGGTATAAACATCCAGTTATAATAAACAAGCCCTGGTATAGATTTTTTCCTCTCCATTTACCTGGTTACTCAGAATGATTCAAGTGAATGAATACAATACATACAGTCAAGTATGCAAAATCAGAAATAATAAAGGCAAAGTAGGCAGATTCTGTGAAGTAGTCTGTGTGTAGTCTTTTCTTATTGTTAAGGGATGAAACTGAATGGATTTAACAAAGCTATATGGGAACCTCATGTTTTGGTATCAGGCACTAGAATGGCTGATAATCAGTATGGCATTGCTGTACCATTTGTTAATTTCTGCGTGTATGTGTTATCCAGAATTTTTATCTTCTTGAGAATCTAGAGGGTAAGAGAGATGATTAACAAGGTGAAATTTGGGACTTCTGGGTAAACTAGCCAAATTATATATAATAGTAGCACAAGACCCGCAAAACCCCTCAGCACTGTATTCTGATTTAGCATTATGATTAAATTTAACACTATGCTGCACTTCTGAATAGCTAATGTATTCAAGGGCAAGCATCAATGGATCAGTGCAGCTTTTTATATTCTTGGGGGTAATAGGGGGTATAACTATCTGTTAAGCTATTATTAAAGTTCTCTTTACTTTTATGACTATATTTTAAATAAATTATCAACTCAGCTCCATTCAATTCCCTACCAATAGTGATACTACAGGAAGGAGTGTCTGAAAAGATATTTTCTATGTGTATGAAAACCAAATATTCTAATTGTGAATTATCAGCTGGTGGAAAGGAAGTCTGCATCAAGACAGGTAAAATTCTCTCCTGAATGTTTCCCAGTCAAATCTGGAAACATAGGCAAAGGTGAGATTTTTTCTGAAAATTATAGATAATTTTATAAACATTTAAACATTTTAGAAGTTATTTTATACAGATGATATATGCATATGCTTCTTGATTAACATGAGGCACTTAAGTTGCTTTCCTTCATTTTTAATAGCTTGGCAACAATAACTAAAAAGATAAGTAAAATACTATTTTTATATTATAGTTTCCTTTTTTATAATTTGTTCCTTCTGCTGTTCATTTTTTTCAAATTCCATTTAATATTTGCAGGAAATTTAATGTAGTATTTTTCCCCCAAGGAAGTAGAATGTTTTTTATAGCTCTAATTTAATATGCCTTAGATTTAAGTAGGTACATCTGGTTTGCATTGTTTATTTTGAGTCAAAATAGCCTTAACTTGCAGACTGTTATTGCCTGTGTTCTGCTACAAATTTTCAGGGTAAAAAGTAAACAAAAACAACCTAAGGAATTTACACTGGTTGAATTTAAAACATATAGAAATAGAAAGCATCAAGAGAATCGAATCATATTTGGTCACAAGTTTTGGTTGATTGCGATCATATACAATTTTTCAGTAACAGAATCAGAAAGAAGTACTATTTACTTTCTCCCCAGCATCTTTTTGGAAAGTGCCAGTACTTTCATACCAGATTCATGACATCATAACAATGTTCCAAGCTACTGAGTTGAGGAAGCTCAGTCTTACTAATTCAGTTAATGGAGAGAACATATTGTGTTATACTTATCTAGTAAAAATATAAGAGCAAGATTAGGACCCCTAACCAACAATAAATGAATAAAATAATATATCTATATAATTAAATGTTTAGTATGCATTATATGTAGATGAATACATTTTCATTTCTATTTTAGCAAGAATTTTTATTTGTATCAATTCTCTTAAAACTTCTTTCATCAGTAATTTTCATGATTAATTATATTTTAGTTGACATAAATACAGAACATAAAGTTTATTTCTTCTAAAGTATTTTGTAAGAATGAAAGTGCTTTAGAAAAAATGAATTTTGCCTAAGACAAAAGTTTACCTTTATTTTTAACAAGATGCTTTATCTTAACGAAGACAAAATACTTCCATCCCTATAAGCAATTTTCCTAGTACTGACTTTCATGTTTATAATTATTTCTTTTTGGTATGTGTGTGTGTGCACGTGTGTGTGTGCACCCATGTCTGTCTCTGTGATAATTGTAAAACAGAAACTGATGGCATTTGCAACATTTAATAAATGATGTCTACACACACAAACATACACACACACACACACTTTTTCTAATCATCATAACTTCATACTCTCATATTCTCCTTTAGATGTATTTGGTGCTTCCAAGCATATTCATTAGGATGTACTGACTTTCTATATATTGATGTTCTTAACTTCAAGCAACCCTAAAGCTGACAGAAAGAGGGGAAAAGTAGGAAAAGAGTGCAGTAAAAGAAGGGGAAAGATCTCACTGGAATATTGGGAGAGCTGGAGAAACTTGCTTGAAGCTAGGGTTTGGGGGATCATGCCTTAATCTACTTTGCACAATTGACAGGAGGTCACCTATGCCTTTGCGACAGCTACCCTGAATACAGTAGCCAGGAAGCTCCTATTTAGTGTCCATAATCCTGCCATGAACATCATCTTCAGCTGCTGCTCCTGCCGCAAACAATATAGCCACTCCTACAATCACTGATGTCTTCAGAGTTGGAATGCTTGTTTCCACCTTCCTTTCACTCTGCTCTCATCTCTTTGTATTGTTCAAAGGCATCACCTGATAGTGCCCAAGATGCAAAGAAGCATGTGTTGTAGTTTCTACTTTGGGGACATAGGTGGAGAATTTCCCAAACTCTAGAAAGATGTTCAAAATGTTCTGGGCAGTGAGACAAATGAATGATACTGGCTTACTCTGGTTATCAGTGAGAGTTAAGTACATACCCACTGCAGGTTGGAAAATTACTCAGCCCCTCGTTATGTGATAGAAAATTACTTTTCAAGATCACTTGCTATATTCATTGGGATGCAGGCTATACACTCAGTGGCACCATAATGTAGATTATACAGTATAAAACAAAACAGCAACAACAACTTTAGCAAAAATTTATTGTTAGTCTGATTTTGCTAATTTTGTTCAGCTTTCAGTAAAGTCCTAGGAGAGATGGATGAACTGAAGGCAGAATTAACCTCTCTGCCAAGGGAGGTGGCAGGGAATAAAATCAGTTGTGTGAAGAGATGTGCTTTCTGCTTACAGCATGAAATAAAACGTCTCAGATTTCTCCAGCTCAGAAACTTGCCAGGTAGAAAAAGCTGCATTTCCGTACATACTGATTCTATTAGTAGAGAAAGTCAAGTGATTGCTTTAACAATATATATAACTGAGACTTCAAACTCTTCTGAGCACCATCTATTAAGATTTTTTTTGCCAAATGACATGGTAGAGTGAAACCACAAAACTACTCTGTATAGTGGGAAAATGGAATGGTGTAGCCATTAACCTACAGGTTAGGCAAAACATACATTATAATCTTCTAATTTAAAGACTGTTGCTGAAAGATCTGATTGTATTTAGAGACACACACTACTCAAGCTAATAGGTATCTTTCAAAGTTTTGAGGGAACACTTTTGCCAATATGGAACCTCAGGTACAGCTTGCAACAGCATGAGATGGTTCTAACTCTAAAGTAATTTATAAGCTTCCAATTTCCATCAACTCAAAATGGGTTGATAAATCCACGCAACCTGCCAGTGTGTCATTCCCTGTGAGCCACTCAGAAATGACGATGGCGACGAGTTGTAATGCATAAGTAGGATTCTTCCAAAAGTGAAATCAGGGCTTTTGTGTTAGCTAAAAGAGCAGGCTATCCTCACAGTCACATCAACTAACATTGATATTTGCTACAGATGAATCATTACAGTTGAATCATTCAAGTTTTTCCCTTGACCCTTTTGAAGAAAAGGCCTTGCTTCCTTTTCCTTTGGTGCCACTGTAGAGTGTGTATTAGCCAAACATAAACTGTTGTTTAGGTTACAGGTTATCAGACCCTAAGATACAACAACCACATATCAAGATTCCCATTTCAAGGCAGATACAGTCAATGGATGAGCCTTAAATTCAGTCTTACCTGAGGAAAGAGCTGACATATTGTGTGCGTAAGGGAAAACAATGAATTCGGTTAATGGACAGTTGCATGACTTGACTAAACACCTAAATACAAGTTTTCTAATAGCTTGTTTTTGTTCAGTTGCTAAGTCACATCTGACTCTTTGCAACTTCATGGACTGTAGCATACCAGGCTCCTCTGCTGCTGCTGCTGCTGCTAAGTCACGTCAGTCGTGTCCGACTCTGTGTGAGCCCATAGACGGCAGCCCACCAGGCTCCCCCATCCCTGGGATTCTCCAGGCAAGAACACTGGAGTGGGTTGCCATTTCCTTCTCCAACCAGGCTCCTCTATCCTTCACTATATCCTGGAGTTTACTCAGATTCATGTCCATTGAGTCAGTGATGCTATCTAAACATCTCATCTTTTGCTGCCTCCTCCTTTGCCTTCAGCCTTCTCCAGCTTCAGGGTGTGTGTATTTAAGGGAAGAAAAAGAATTATTCAAAGCAATAGACACAGTAATTAGCCTAATTAATAATACTATAGGCTAGTTATTCTCTGAATAATGAAATATAGGAAAAATAATCCAAATCTTGCAAGTAGCAATTTAGATGTGAAACTCAGAGATAAGTTAGGACACAAGCTTAACTAATATATTACAAAGAGGTCTTAATTTTCATCAGACTTCTGATGATTTCATGAGAAAAGACATTTAATTACTGCCTGGAAAATTTTCTATGACTTAAATGTCAAATAGTATGGATGCTTATCAAATTATCAAGATGGTGCATTTTAAATAAAGTTGTTTTATCACCTCCAGGTTTGGAACAAAGAATATACAAATTAAAAAAAGAATGGAGGAGAGACCTAAAATTTCTTACTTCACAACTTTGGCTTTGCTCAGTCTTGGCTTTAGCACATGTTAAAGCCTGATCCTTCTCTCCTGGGTGTTTTAGTGGATTCTTACATGGTTTTTTGGTTTTGTTTTTAAGGAGACAATTCCACACATCCTTTATCCTAACAGACTCCATGTAGCTTTCACAGACTCAAGCCCTCTATCCTGTTGCAATAGCCCATTTCAGGCAGCCTCTCACAATCTTCAGCATCAATGAAACATCTGGAATAAACTCCAAAAGACAAGAAATAAAAAGTGAAACATATGCACGATTTAGAGGGAAAAAACTACATACAGGCAAGAATCAACAAAGATTAAGTGTACATAGGATAACTATTTTTGAAGGAAGAAAAAAGGTAAAAAATATATATTTACTATTTATTAGGGGAAAATCATATATCAGTTCGGTCATTCAGTCGTGTCTGACTCTGTGCAACCCTATGGACTTCAGCACGCCCAGCGTCCTGGTCCATCACCAACTCCTGGAGCTTACTCAAACTTACGTTCATCAAGTCGGTGATGCCATCCAACCATCTCACCCTCTGTCATCCCCTTCTCCTCCTACCTTCAATCTTTCCCAGCATCAGGGCCTTTTCAAATGAGTCAGTTCTTTGCATCATGTGGCCAAAGTATCGGAGCTTCAGCTTCAGCATCAGTTTTTCCAGTGAATATTCAGGACTGATTTCCTTTAGGATGGACTGGTAGGATCTCCTTGCAGTCCAAGGGACTCTCAAGAGTCTTCTCCAACACCACAGTTCAAAAGCATCAATTCTTTGGCACTCAGCTTTCTTTATAGTCCAACTCTAACATTCATACATGACTAAATCATATATATATATATATATATATATATATACATATATATATATACACACACATATACATATATATGTATATATACATAAAGAAACATCTTAACCTGAAATTGAAAAGACATATTGTAAAAAGAAGAAGCATAAATCATTGAAAAAAAATAAATTTAATCTTGATGAAATCACTAAATTTAAGGAAAGACAGAATCTTAAATTTTATCCAGAAATAATATAGATCATCCTCCAAAGAAATAAAGCTTGCTTCAAACTTCCCCACAAGATTAGATGCCCATGGATATTAGAACAAGATCTGAGAACTGTTACAGGAAAACTTATGAAACCTTTAATATTTGCTCAGTCTAGGCAGTGTTCAGTGGTAAGTAAAAAAGAAAGTTACAGAAATGAGAAAAAGGAAAAACAAATATCTGAACTCTTGCTGAAAACCTGCTTGGACATTTAATTCTTTCCCGCTCACAAATGAAGAAGGAGTAACATATTAAAAAGGAGAAATCGGTTAGCATGACCAGGATCAAGAAAGCCTTCCCCTTTGCCTTCTCCTTCCCCATTTCT
The DNA here is from genome assembly GCF_016772045.2 of Ovis aries. Taxonomy (NCBI): domain Eukaryota; kingdom Metazoa; phylum Chordata; class Mammalia; order Artiodactyla; family Bovidae; genus Ovis; species Ovis aries. Next base: position 48,556,758 of record NC_056071.1, on the reverse strand, counting down.
CGCCCCCCCTCCTTTTCTTTGGCTGCCTCCTCCTCCTCTTTCTCTTTTTCCTCCTGCTCTTCCTCCTTCTCTCCACAAGTTGCTAATCATGCCTCTAAGAGTGATCCAGGGTTGGCTTGTAACATTCGACACTTGAGGGAAGTGTTCAAGTAGTCAGTGGTCAATATGAGCCCTTGAGTGAGCAGAAGCTGACTAGGAACACAAAAACGCAAGTGATAGAATCTGAAGGAAATAGGGTGAAGAGCAGACATTCCACAAAGCTGCACAGTGGGCTTAGGGAGTTCCTTGTGTTTTCCCCCTATCTTGTCAGTGTTTTGTTGCTACTCCCTACTTCAGTGCCTCTCTTCTGCATTTTAGTTGCATTCCTGGAGACCACAGCTCCAGACTGACACCCCCATCCCCTTACCTAGACAGCAGGTCTCACTTAGCACTGGTGACAATTTTTTTCCTAGTCCCTTCAGCTGTGGGGTAAGACCAATTGCTATCGCTGGTCTCCAAGTACAGCATCATCCCTAGTTTGTTCTTTTTTTTTTTTTTACTTTCCAATACTGGATTGGTTTTGCCATACATTAACATGAATCCGCCACAGGTGTACATGAGTTCCCAATCCTGAACCCCACTCCCACCTCTCTCCCCATATCATCTCTCTGGGTTATCCCAGTGCACCAGCCCCAAGCGTCCTGTACCTAGACTGGCGATTCGTTTCTTACATGATAATATACATGTTTCAATGCCATTCTCCCAAATCATCCCACCCTCTCCCTCTCCCACAGAGTCCAAAAGTCTGTTCTTTACATCTGTGTCTCTTTTGCTGTCTCACATACAGGGTTATCATTATCATCTTTCTAAATTCCATATATATATATATATCTGTTAGTATATTCTTTAATCCAAGCTTCTAGATAGCTCTGGTATTAAAGTATTTTAATTTGTGTTGATGGAATTTAATTATGTTTCTTGCCAGGACCTAAACTGGCATATAGTTGTAGTGACTAGAGATATTTCTTAATAAAATTAAAAAATTCTAATACTAACAGGGGCTTCCCTGGTGGCTCAAATAGGAAAGAATCTGCCTGCAACGTGGGAGACCCAGGTTTGATCCCTGGTTTAGGGAGATTTCCTAGAGAAGGAAACGGCAGCCCACTCCAATATTCTTGCCTTGGAGAATCCCATGGATAGAGGAGCCTGGTGGGTCCCAGTCCATGGGGTCACAAAGAGTCAGACACAACTATGCCATTGACACACACCAAAAATATTAACAGACCACACTGAAGACCTAGCTGATTGCTGTCCTTGAATCTATAGTGATTTCATATAGCACACACAATTTAAGCATGGTTACCATTATTAGTATAAAATGTAAATGCTCCAAACTGGAAATTCATTGGGAAATTAGATAACTTTAACTCAAGAGCTCATACTTCTGTTTTGTTTTTACTAAAATAAATATATAGTACTGTTTTTTGGAATTCAGGAATCAGAAGATCCAAATGCCACAAGGTATCAGTGACATATTACTTAATGAATAACTAGAAGCTACAAAGACATTTCACTAGAAAAATGACCAAAAAAAGAGATTTTAATTAGATTATTCAAATTTCATGCTCATAAAGGATGATCCCCATTGGGGAACACTCAGCCCCATTTTTAAGATAAATGGACTATTTCATTTTAGAATACTTTCCATAAATAACATCATATAGAATAAATCAATTTAAACAGTGGTTGAAGGGCAGAATCAGAAAAACCATGCAAGTGCCTGGGTGCATCAGACTTGGTCATATAGCAAATCAGGGAATGATCAAAAGGGGTTAACACCCCTGTTGCTATAGTGCTGGAATTTATGGGACATCTGTTGTCTAATTTCTGCAGCAAAACTGATAACTCTCCACTGTTGACTGACTCGTTAAATCCCTGCACTGGCATCAACAGAACGAATGAATGAATTTCCATTCTGAAACTCTCCACTTGTATTATTTTGTTCCCCTCACGCCTCTCTAACCACAGGGAAAAAGCTAGACAGAAGAGATATATAAATGATACCTAATTGTGATGTATCTATTTGAAACTATACCATTTGCAATTATGATTTTTATTTTTTTGTTTTTGAAAGTACAAGTATGTTCTTTTGTTCATAACTTTTATAATTTTGAATTTTGTCTGATTTTAGGAGAAATCAAATAAGAAATGCTCAGTAAGATTTTTATATTGTCAAATGGATCCAGAGTTCTTCTATTCCCTCAAAAATGGCCAGAGAGATTTAAATAATATTGAAATATTTGATGTTAGAAAATAGGTTATGATTTGTGTTGAATTTTTAAACATTGACATTTCACTATCCTTAGGAGTCCAAATTAATTGGAATTAATTTTAAAGTTAATTTGTAATTATTTTTTAAACAAACTGGTTATTCAGTTGTATTGAAGGAAAAAACAATTCAGATAGGGTTCCACCATTTCAATACATATAACTCTCTCATGAAAAATATATTTATATATTATATTAAAGTCTATCTATAGTTATATCAATATATAACTTATTCTAAAATAGATATTTCATTAGGTTATTGATAAACATTTTCTACATATAATGTTATAGGTGTAGTGTCTGCAACTTTAATGAGAATTGACTTAAGCTCAGGAAATTGCATTTAAGCATTCATCTTGATTGTTGTCTCACCATAGCTTGATTTACTTTGTAACTACTCCTTAACTGAAATGAATTCATGATGAAAATATTAGGGAATTACTAAATACCCAAAGGTATACTCTTTTAAAACAGAAGTTACAGTATGAAAATATCTAAGCTAAATTTCAAAGCAATTTTATTTATCTCTGTAAACTCTCTTCTTTTGATGAGATATGCTTTGGGACAATATTTCAAAGAAGACATGAGGGAAATTTTACTATAATCTTGTAATGTTAGTATCTTTGCAGAAATCATAATAATTTTGTGTAGAGAGCTGTGAACTGATTGTAGAGAATACCAGTATAGGATATACAGGCATATAGGATTAGCATTCATTATATTATTTCTAAACTAGTGATGATTTAAAATTGGATATTTATTAGTGGAAAGACAGGCTAAAATAATAGTAGTATTGTACTCACTCAAAGCACAGACAATATTTGAATGTATTGTGATTTCAAAATTCAGAAGGTAATTTCAATACACATTAAATATAAAAATTATATGGATACTTCCATTATAGAATGATATTCATTTTCCTTT